>NC_134485.1:400872802-401040302 GCF_040206685.1 Ascaphus truei | reverse complement strand
CATCAGCTACAGGGATACCTGTTCATCCCTGTGCCTCATTCACCTTTCTGAGCTATGCTGACGCAGGGTACCCTAGTGGTGAGTCACGCTTGTGTTTTAAAGGAGAGGTATTGCCGGGACAATGTTCCTGCATGCATCCGAGAATCGGGCATGATTCCCGGGTACATTTATAGGGGAACCGACAACTCCAGCCCCCAACCTCTTAGGCACATTCTGTTAACAATTCTTCCAAAAAACCCCTCGCCCCTCCTCCCCACCCCCCCCTGAAACTCATCCCCTAGCAATCCCTGCTTGCTGGCATGCCCGGATAGGTTAAAAAAAAACACAAAAAATACTTTTATTACAGGTAACACGTGGTAAAGATGCAATGTTACTGGGCCCAAGAACTAACTCTCTTGGACCCTTATACACGGATCAGGGGTACCAAAACCGGTCTTAACCTTTGTGAGCCAGGTTACCCCCTACCGTCACAAACCCACCTCTTTTTGTTACCAAGGGATATTCCAAGGTCTTATCCCTGGTAGGTGGGCAGTACCTCGGCTGTCGGCGGCGACTCCCGTAACTACTAGGGAGTTACTTACTGCAGCAAGAGCAAGGATTAACCCTAACACTGCCTGCGCTGGTACCAGGACTTAAATGTTAGGCAGAGGAATTTAGTAGCCAGGGGTCAGATGGCTACATATTATATATTATAGGCTAAAGCAGTAAAATTCAGGGCATTATTGAAAACCCTGCTCTCTGATTGGTTAAAATTCCGGTCATTATCCAATCAGTAATGCCCGGAAATTAAGCAACTTGCAAAGTGCAGTTTTCAATCTGTTTATTTCCAGCCAATCAGCTTTCAGAACAGCTGAGACAGGGTAGGGGATTGATCAGCCACGGTTTGACTCCTCCCCCTCCCGAGCTGACTGAGATTTTCTGCGCAGATTCAGTTGAATTGGGGGGAGGGAGTAGTCTCAAAGAAGTAAAACTGTCTGCAGTTGGTTTGTGGCTGCAGTGTGTGTGTGTGTGTTGAGCTGGTGTGTGTGTGTGTGTGTGTGTGTGTGTGTGTGTGTGTACACAGGGGGCGGCAGATATCTGCAGTGTAAGCGTATATAGAGGTGATTTCATGTATTTACCATTTTATTTTAATAAAAAAATCTATTTAACTATACAAAAGTTCTTATTATTTATGAAATAAGCCTACATTTAGCCTATAATAGTAATAATCCCCTCAGAACAGGGCATTACTGGCCAATAATGCACTGGCTGGGTTAAAGTCCCTCGGCTTTGCCTCGGGCCTTCAAGTCTTCCAGTCAGGGCATTATTGGCCAGTAATGCCCTGTTCTTCGGGGATTATTACTTAATTATACTTCCATGCCTTATGTGCAAAGTTATTCAATCTGCTGCCAGAGAAACTTGCAACTCATTGCAGCACAACGGTTAAACAAGGGGATCTGTTTTTGTCAACCGTTTAAAGGTGTTACATGGTTGATTTTTTAAATTTTATTGAAGCTCTTTCAAATGGTGCAAAGTGAAGACTGCACCTTTACATGCATAACATGTTTTACCACGAAGTAAATACCTTGAGAGTTACCTCTCGTTTTCAAGTATCAGTTGTGGCAACTTCCATAGTACTTCTTGGGTCTTAAACTAGCAGCACACCTGGTCATTCTTTCACTCTTTAAAATGTAATTATGTTTTATAAT
Source organism: Ascaphus truei (assembly GCF_040206685.1). Taxonomy (NCBI): domain Eukaryota; kingdom Metazoa; phylum Chordata; class Amphibia; order Anura; family Ascaphidae; genus Ascaphus; species Ascaphus truei. Next base: position 401,038,614 of record NC_134485.1, on the reverse strand, counting down.
AAGGGAACAGGTAAACCTACAATATAAAGATTTATATAATAAATAAACATTGTACAATATAAAATAACTACGCACTAGAAACTGTATCAGGGAAAAATTAATTTAAAAATAAATTTAATTAAAAAATGTTCAAATAAGAATTAAGTTTGGAATAAAAATTAAAGTAAACACTCCAACATGCATAACAGTTATCACGTTTTTTATAGTGTAATTGAGACAATCTGTCCATATTATCCTGGCTAGATAAAGTCGGCATTATTTATATGTGGAAGGAATAGATGTAGTTTCCCATAATAATAATAATCTTTTATTTTACATACTAAGCAATGCAACAATTCTACTGAAAATAAAAATGTGTGGTGCTGCAACTTTCTAATAAGCCGTTGCATGTTCTTAGTGTGATCCATATCTGCCTCTTTATTATTTCACACAGATTTATTATTTCACACAGATTTTTCAGATATTTCTGCCTGTATCTGTTTTCTCTCTGGTAAGGAAAACACAGAAGTAACAGGTCTGTGTGACTGAATGCTTATTTTATTTGAAAGAACACGGTTGCAAAGAAAGAAAAAGCAGGCTGTTAAATATTTCTGATTGCTTGGATAACCTTTGTTTTGACCAAAAGAATGGTGCTGGTGCTTGTATAGAACAAAATCATGAAGCCCTCCAGTATGGACTATAGAGAAGGGGTGACCAACTCCCGTCAAGGACCTCCAACAGGTCAGATTTTAAGGCGATCCCTGCTTCAGCACAAGTGGCTCAGTCATTCTGACTCAGCCACTGATAGGAATATCACTAATACCTAGACTGTTGGTGGCCCTTGAGGACTGGAGTTAACCGCCCCTGCTATAGTGCATCAAATAGCAAGTGACACACCACTGAAAAATACAATCCTGCAGATTGCACATGCATCCTTAATACCTTAAGTCACATGCAGAAGTGGTCAATCTATCTTCATCTGCTTGTCGGGCATACAGCAGATTGAATTTCTGTAGCTTGCGCATTTGTGAACCTGTATTTTCTGTATTGGAATGTTTATATAATCTTTAGCCTTTGTAGATCCACTGCTGGATGAAAGCCTCTCCAATGATCCTGTTATTGTGTTTGCAAGCCTCTCTTCTCCATGTTGCTCCAACATATTTTCTGATTTTATTCTCCCATCTTACTTTTGGTTGTTGTCTTGGTCATGATATCTCTTGGAATCCAGTCCTGTACCATTTCATTTCGTCTTGCGATATGTCTGGCGCACTGCCATTTGAATTTCTTCACCTTTGTAATGATGTCACAAACTTTTGGTTGCTTCTGAACCCATTCATTATTTTTCCGGTCTCTTTGGATAATACCCAACATGCAAACGGTATCTCCAGACTTCTTTGAGTGGTGTGAAACTTCTGAATTATCTTCATATGTAGGGGCCCAAGTTTCGTGAGCACAGGCAAAACACGCTGGTTGAACACTTTCTTCTTGATGCACAGTGGAAGGTTATCTTGAAAGATTGTCTTGTTTCTTCCAAATATACGCCTCTCATTTTCATTGTCCTATTGATTTCATTCAAAAGATTCCCATCCATTGATACGTTCTGTCCAAGGAAGACCATATTTTTTTTTATTTCTTCTAGTTCTATTTCATTTATTTAGATCTTTGTCGAGCTTACACATTTTGTTGAATATAATCTTATATATGTGTCTAGATACCCTGGTTCAGAATGGTTTCTATTGTGGCATCTGCACAAGCCTCTTTTCTAAATATGGCCTACAGATGTACTGCAGTGCATGACATTGTTCCCCTAGAAATTCCAACATACGGCTGTAGCCAGATTTACTGTTCCCACAGTTACGTTGAGTTATAGAGGCTTGCCTCAAGAGTTTTCATAGGATTCAATAGTAATGTTGCAGCAGATTGCCTGGAAATGCTCGGGCGTGCCTAAAAAAAAAGGAATGTTAGTCTGGCTACATCTGTATACAAGAGTTTCCATTGCAATCAGTGGCGGATTTCCCGTTAGGCACAGGCCTAGGGAGGCAAAAATGCCACCCCCATATACTTTTGCCGCGCTCTCTGGCATATCGGGCCTGATGGGGAGTAATTTAGCTATTGCTTACCTGCCGCCCTGCTTCCCCTTCAGAAACGCAGCGTCAAATGAGATCATGATGTCACGTTACCATACAACGTATCGACGAGATGTCATGTTGGTGATGTCCGCGGCCTAATTTCATGCTGCGGTTCGGAAGGAAGAGGTGGGCAGCAGGTAAAGAGGCCGCCGCAACAGCTGTGCCTAGGGGTGGCAGTTTTGAAATCCGACGCTGATTGGAATTAATGGCAGTGTTAAAGTGGGTAGCGTATGTATATTATGTGGTTGTTTGTTTACATATAGCAGATGTATCATATGTGTGTGGGTTCTTGTGTTTGTGGCGTATAGTTATACAGTGGATATGTGATTTCTGCACTGGTACAGTAGGATGCATTTGCCACCCTCCCAGTGTATCTGCTTCCCTGCCTGCCAGCCTATAGTTATCAGTTTTATGCTTATTTTTTCTGTACAGGAGCAATGTTTTAAAAATATTAGTTTTCTTATTGTTTTTTTATTTCCAAATTATTTTGGGGGGGGGGGGGGTTGGTGTATAAAAACTTATATTAACGTACAAAGCTGTCCCTCTCTCTTCAGATGACATTGCGGATTTCTATTGGCCGGCAGACCTAGGCTGACCTAGTTTTGTGACATAGATACAATATTTTTGGGAGGTGGTGGGGGGGGGGGGGGGCAACCAACCGGTCAGGTATTGGGGATAATCCTGCTTCAGGACAGGTGGTTCAGTTATTCTGACTGAGCCACTGATTGAGCCACCTGCGCTGACGCAGGAATATCTTAAAACATGACCTGTGGGTGGCCCTTGAGGACTGGAGTTGGCCACTCCTGTATTGGAGATTGGCGGGGGCTGTCCCTGGAGCTCACCATTCTTCAATTCAGCTCTGAGAAACCACCAGAGGTTGCTGCTTTCAGTGATTTTTGCTACTGCAATAGATTTAAAAATATATATTATTTAATCTGATATTTTTTTTTTTTACACTTTGTCTTCCAGAAAACGGACAAGTACAGTAACTATCCCGTCTATCACACGGTGTATGAAACCTTTGAACTAGTAGAACGTTTTTATGACCCCATGTTTAAGAAGCAGCTTGCAGTAGCTCAGTTACGGGGAGCTCTGGTTTATGAAATTGCAGACTCCGCTGTTATACCATTTAATGTGCAGGACTATGGAGAAGAGTTGGATAATTATGCAAACTCCATTTATCGTTTGGCCAAGAAACATGAAAAACAATTGGAGACGTACAGTGTATCATTTGGTAAGTAATTACATTGATGTAGAAACCAAATGCAAGTCCGTTTCAGTTAGCTTATTGGTACTGTACGTGGCACTCATTTGGCATGCTATGGGAAATTCTCCTTATTAGATTATTATTCCATTCGCCTCAGCAGGATTAATGAATGTAATAATATTTGAATCCTTATTTTTTTTTTTGATCAACACCCAGACTTAATAGAGGGGAAGATAGAGAATGGAATACATAGATAAAGAGTACATACTATATGAATGTTTGTACTGCGGATAAAGTTTATCTGTTGAAGATTATCCTGTAGCCTTGTACATATCAGTACCCCCTTCAGCATACGCAAGTATATTGAAATATTTACCGATGGGAAGGACTTTGGGTATAAAAGGGATAACCGTCCCCTTTGTTGCTCCAGTTTCCCTCAGGTAGCAAATAGGTTAAAATCTAATGAACAATATTTACTGGTTTAAACTGGTCTGAAACCACATTAACAGCACACACAGTGCTCACTGCAATGTCCATGTTTGGAATACAGTTCTGTAGTTCTGCCTGAGAAATAATGTTTCTGTTCATTCCATACCATCCGAGCTGGACTAAGTGTGTGTTTGGCCCTAGGCAAGGTACCCGTTTGCACCTCCCTCCCCCTTCCAACCTTTCCAACATAGCGCATGCATTTTATTACACCCTAAGAAAATGAATTTCCCTCAACACCACACAATGCTAACACAAGCAATATTGGTGCATTCATTTCAGTGTAAAGGTAAATATTTATTTTTAGTTCATATATTTATAATATTTTATGTATAGATTAATAATGACCTCTAATAGCCGTGTGTGTGTGTGTGTGTGTGTGTGTGTATGTCAGATCTAGAAAAAAAAGCCAGATGTGAATGACTACTTTCCTGAACCCCTTAACCAGTGCCTGGACGCCCCCGCTTCACAATATTTAAAGCAACAATCCCGCCTGGGATCTTACCTGATCCTCAACGTCCAGGTACCCTCATTCCCGCAATGTTATACATTGGAGGGGTGGTGTTCCCTACCTGTCTTCTGGGTTAGGGGGGATTCTGATGTCTCCCGTGTGAAGCTTGAGTCAGATCTGGAAGAAAGCAGTATAAGTTATTTCGGTGTAGTATAGGGCAGTTACGATATACAGGGTAAATAAGATATCCAGATCGAGAGTGTGAGACAGAGAGAGTGTGGGTGAGAGAGAGAGTGTGGGTGAGAGAGAGAGTGTGGGTGAGAGAGAGAGTGTGGGCGAGAGACAGAGAGGGGCGAGAGACAGAGAGGGGCGAGAGACAGAGAGGGGCGAGAGACAGAGAGGGGCGAGAGACAGAGAGGGGCGAGAGACAGAGAGGGGCGAGAGACAGAGAGGGGCGAGAGACAGAGAGGGGCGAGAGACAGAGAGGGGCGAGAGACAGAGAGGGGCGAGAGACAGAGAGGGGCGAGGGGGTGAGAGGGGCGAGGGGGTGAGAGGGGCGAGGGGGTGAGAGGGGCGAGGGGGTGAGAGGGGCGAGGGGTGAGAGGGGCGAGGGGTGAGAGGGGCAAGGGGGGGAGAGGGGGTGAGAGGGGAGAGGGGGTGAGAGGGGGGAGAGACAGAGAGGGGAGAGAGATAGGGAGGCAACTGACTAGAGGGGGTAACTGACTGACCTGGGGGTGGGGGGGTAACTGACTGACCTGGGGGGGGAACTGACTGACTGGAGGGGGGTGTAACTGACTGACTGGGGGGGGGGTGTAACTGACTGACTGGGGGGGGGTAACTGACTGGGGTGGGGGGTGACTGACTGGGGGGTAACTGACTGACAGGGGGGGTAACTGACTGACTGGGAGGGGTAACTGACTGACGGGAGGGGTAACTGACTGACTGGGAGGGGTAACTGACTGACTGGGAGGGGTAACTGACTGAAGGGGGGGGTAACTGACTGACTGGGAGGGGTAACTGACTGACTGGGGGGGTAACTGACTGACGAGGGGTAACTGACTGACGGGGGTAACTGGGTGGTGAGGAGATGACTGACTGGGTGACTTTGACTGACTAGGCGGGGGGGTGACTAATTGGGGGGTTACCTCTGGTGTTCTACACACACACACACACACACACACACACACACACACACACACACACACACACACACTATCCCATATACACACACACTCTATCCCATATACACACACACTCTATCCCATATACACACACACTCTATCCCATATACACACACACTCTATCCCATATACACACACACACACTCTGTGGGGGGGGGGGGGGGAGACAGACACGGGAACCAGGGGGAACAGCGGCGCTGCCATCTCGCGGCCCGCGCGAGCAGTAGCGGAGACCGGAGGGGAAGCGGAAGCGGGGACCAGAGGGGAAGCGGAGACCAGGGGGAACACCCGCATTGCCATCTCGCAGCCCGCGTGAGCAGTAACGGAGACCGGAGGGGGAGCGGGGACCGGAGGGGAAGCGGGGAGGGGGGCGGAGATCGGAGGGGAAGCAGGAGCGGGGACCGGAGGGGGAGCGGAGACCAGGGGGAACACCCCCACTGCGCGTGTGGCAAAGGAGCGTGGGACGGAGGGGAAGCGCCTGGGCAGCAGCCGCGGAACCCACCCAGCCTACCACCCGCCCCGGGCAGCAAGCAGGGATCGGGGGCAGGGGGGTTGGGGCTGACCCTAAATGCTTGAACCACAGCCTTACCACAGAAACTAGGTGAATCCCTCCGACACAGCCGAGGAAGTCTTGTAGTTTAAAACAGGAAGAGGCGCCAAAGCCTCTGCATCAGGAATATAGCCGCGTCACACCAATCAGGGAGGGGGATTATTTATTTAAAAAAAAAAAATTGGCGCGAGCAGGGGAACTCCTAGAGCCGCAGCAATGGCCTAAATCCACTCGCCACAGGCGTGTAGTTATAATTAATTGTCGAACACTGTGTTTATATATATATATATATATATATATATATATATATATCAGTGCATTCATTTCAGTGTAAAGGTAAATATTTATTTTTAGTTTCGGTCCCCCAGTGGGACCTTTCTCAAAGAGGTGCACCACCTTGACAAAGGTCCCATTCGTGGACCGAAACGTTGGTTTTGTGTTTATTTTTTCAATACACTTGTTTGTTCAATTCTGGAGTGCTGCCTGCTGATTTCATTTCTAAACTGTATCGTATTCTTCATTATAGGATCTGCACCCACACCAGTGACTATTATTACGGAGTGCTTTTTGTTCTTTTTCTATGTTATATATATATATATATATATATATATCTATATCAGTGCATTCATTTCAGTGTAAAGGTAAATATTTATTTTTAGTTTCGGTCCCCCAGTGGGACCTTTCTCAAGGTGGTGCGACTGGGGGACCGAAACATCGGTTTATGTGTCTTTTTCAATACAAAAATTTGTGATCAAATTTACCAAAGTGCTGTCTCCTGATCTCGTGCTTCAAACGGTATCGTATGGTTTATTATTGCTTTATGGGACAAGCACTCAATTTTTTCTACTTGCAAGGGGAGCGCCGGCTGCTTCTTTGGATAATATATATATATATATACACACACTTTCTTCTCCCCTCCCAGGCTGGCACATGGTAATAGACTAGTAGCATAAAGAACCTCCTACATGGGTATTGATTCCACAGCTTCACCCTGTGCTACCTCCATGCAGCCAGCCAGGCTGCTGCCATCCATCCCTGCGAATGTAGTAGCACTTGTGCACCCGACAGTACTGTAATACACGTGCTCACTATTTAGCCACCAGCTTGATGACTACTGCCTGTGGACTGCTGTGGCAGACGGGCTGGACCTTCAAGGAGCGACCAAGACCCAGATGCTGCAAATGTTTAATATCCGAAAACTATTTGTGTAACTCCCACAAGAGATGGGCGAATCCGCCCAAATTAGTTTCCCGGAATTTCACTGATGTTACCCCCAAAATCTGTTTCACGGTGTAAAATCCGCAAACAAATTTGGGCGATTTCAATCGGCGTGGATTCATCAAAATCCACCATGGGTACAACCCATGGACGTATTTGTGACGTCCAATCAATGGATTCAGCAATCTGTTGGCGGATTCTTAAGAATCCGCCAACAGATTGCTGAATCCGCGGGTTGGATTCTACAAATCTTTTGACGGGTTGGGGAATCCGCGGAGTGTATTGGTAATAATAATGATGATAAAATCCGCGAATCGCCCTTTGACATTAACTCGCTAATATGATATCTGCAGACCAAAGGAACCGGCCAATCCGCTGCAGATCCAAATTCGCCAAAACAATTCGCCCATCTCTAACTCTCCCACCTGCCTTCTCATTTTACTATCTTATAAGGCTACATTATCTCACACTGTTACATTTTAATAGTCTTGTTCTATTGTTTCAGCCCAAAATAGTATTCTCCATAGCAATATTCTTTACTAATAATACATATTTTACAATTTATAGATTCTTTGTTTTCTGCCATAAAGAACTTCACTGCAGCTTCTATTGGGTTTCATGGAAGACTTGAACATGTTGATCGCAATAAGTAAGTTAAAACACCGTTTTTTTATTTTTCTGACCTGTCTTTATTTTCCATTCTAACAGAAGGTTGGTTTTATTTTTGGTTTTGGCTGCAAAAAAAAAAGACATTTGTTAAATTAAACGTGGGGAAAACATTAGCATTTAAAACAATGCACGGAAATGCAACGCAACTTTTGAAATAGCTGATATTTTTTAATTAAAGGAACACCAGTAATGCTGTGTAAAACCAATAACCGTTGATTTATAAAGTGCATTTTAACACCGAGAGTACCCATTTGACTTGCCCCAGTACATGTGGGCCATTGTGATTAAAGAAATAATAATTCTGGTGTGAAGATGCAGGCCGGTCCCCAGGAAGAACCCACAGGTGGATGTACTGTAGTAACAAAAAGCACCAATCTATCTAACTATGCTACAAAGTAGCGAAATTTTAAATATACTTTGCATATCTCATTACCATATCTCCTAGGTACCTCAGATGTGCTCCCTTTTGAGCAGGGGTGTCTCCACCTCTGTTATATAAAGGGATATATATACAACTTGAGAGAGATGCTAGTAAACTCTGGGCTTTTGATAGGGAGGGTGTCCATCTATCTCTGTCATGCCCAATCTGCCTTCGTATGGGGAGGTGCGGATTTGGATTTCATTTTAAAAAAAAAGTGCTGACAATCCACAGACTGGATTCCAAGAGTGTTGCCCATTTCTGCTAGAAAGATGGCCATTCACAGTTCACTCAGTTATTGTTGCCCTGGTTCCACTGGTACACCGCTCCTACAGGATCTGATTGTGCTTAGAAAGCAGCATGCAGAGCTCCATATTTCTACAGCTTTCGCTGTGAACTGCGGGCAGGGAGTCTCTGTGGTCTCTGCAGGTGTCTGGCTTTTCCCAGTGAAGGCAGTAGCTCTTCAGCTATCTGTAGCTCACCAGCCAGCAGTTCCTGGCTCTTCTCTCCTAGGTGGCACAGGGCTGGAAAGTGGCTGACGGTCACAGTTCTTTTCTTCTTACACGTGTGTTCCAGGGGTGTAGCCAGGATTTTGTCTTGGTAGTGGGACACCAATTTAGCACGTCGCAGGACTTGGTCAATCAGTGCAGTCTCAGACTATAAGCAGACTGTACTATACACCGGCAAATAGTATAACCGTTTAACCTGCGCTACACCCTGCCATGGAGTATAACCTGCACTATACACAGAAACAAAGTGCAGGTTATACTTGGTGTCAACGTATCACTTTCAGAACAGAAACAAATTGTTTCCCCCTTAATTCGTAAAAAAGGTAATTCATAATAAATGTTAAAAAATAAATGACCGCAAAGTTATTTCTTTTTTAACATTACAAATTAAGTCTTTAATTCAATATATAATTTTGCAGTTGATGGCGCACAAGCCCACAACAAAGTGTTTAGGGCAAGAGGTGGGGGAGTGGAGAAAGGGGTTAAGGCAGGAGGTGTGAGACTGAAGAGGGGTTTGGAGGAAGAGGTGAGGGCTGAGGCAAGAGGTGGGGGGGCTGAAGACTGGTTTGAGGTAGGGGAGTGAGAAAGAGGTTGAAGTAGAAGGTATGTGGGGTTGAGGCAAGAAATTACGTTGTGAGGAAGAGGGTGAGATGAGGACGGGGTTAAGGCAAGAGGTGGGGGTGGTACAATTTTTTAAGTAGCAGATAAATTAAGTTAGTTTAACTTTAAAGGGTCTGGGGAGGAAGATGTACATGTACTCCAGTATGCAGGTGGGGTGGGGTCGTACTTCTGCTGCCTCTTTCTGAAGTTGCTGTGTCTAAAGCTGCATGCTGGTGAGCCCTGGGACATGCTTCCCTCTGCTTTTCTGGGCCTGCTTCTCCTGTTTGCTTCAGGCAGGTGGAAAGGATAGGAGGGAAGATTATTAGTTATGTAAGGGAATTCTCAATACTCCAGCAGGGAGCATGGCTGAGCTCAGTGAAAGGAGGATGTGAGAGCTGACATTGCTGATATCCCTATGAGACTGTGCGAAGCTCCGGCCTGGCTGCCCACCCAAGCATTATTGAGAGACCTGATTGTAAGTCAGGCATTTTGGATTTTAGAGTGGACCATGGCCGCTAAGACCTTAACCTAACTAGGGCCTTGACAGGTTCTCTTCATCTTCAAACAGGCTCTTTCACTGGTCCAAACGGGGCAAATGAAGTCTCAAACTGGTAATGTTCTCCTGACACCCCTCTGACTTGTAGGCAATTAATCCATTTCAGGTATGGGCAGGTTATTCTGAGCATGCTCCCATAAACCAAACAATCTCTTTGGGGAGTACTTTTGGACAGGACACTATCCCTGGGTCCATTAAGGGAAAACGAGCTTTTCAGGAACATGACCGTGTCCCTTATATTCCTGATAGGGAAGAATGTTATAGCTCTGTAGCATATCCATGGCAGTCTTATTGCTGCACAATGTCTAACAGTGACCATCATAGAGAATAAACAGCATCAGCCAGTGTGTTTAATGCTCCATTTCAGAAACATAGAATTTGATGGCAGATCAGAACCGCGTGATCCGCCTAGTCTGACCATTTTTCTATCTGCTGTAAAACTTCAGAACCTATTTGATCATTGGCTTTCTTTTGTATTTACGATATTCTTATGTCTATCCAAAGCATGTTTATATTTCCTTACTCTGTTAGCCCACCCACCTCTGTTTGGAGGCCTTTACACAAATTCACCACCCTTTCTCACATGTTCCCCTTAACCAGCCACTCTCCAGCTTCAAAGCAAAACCTCATGTACTAGCACTTCTTCTCTCTGAACTATGCTTCCCTCTTGTACTTTGTTGAGACCATTTACGTAGTTTAAAGTTTCGATCCTATCTCCCCTCTCCCTTCTATCCTCCAAGCTGTGCATACTAAGGTTTTTAGTCTTTCCTGATAAGTCTTATGCTGTTTTATCAATCGAGAGATGCAACAGAATTGAATTCAGTGAAGTCTCATCAAAGATCTATAAAGTGGCCTCACAACCCCTTTTTCTGCTGCTAATACCTCCCTCTATTCAACCTACCCTCCTGCTGGCTTTCAGAACAATAGTAACCCTCTGTCTCTGAAGTTAATGGGGTCTGCTTATATATTTCACCTTATGATTTTATGTACAGCCTTGTAATTATATTATGAAGTTTCTAAGTGGCTTCACTGACCTGTTTGTTGTGGATATATTTACATAATCAATATTGTATTGTTACAGTCCACTTGCTGTGCGCATCATGAACGATCAGTTGATGTTTGCGGAAAGAGCTTTCATTGATCCATTGGGTCTACCAGGAAGAAAATTTTATAGGTAAGCATAAAGAAGTTGGGGTCTACTAACGTTAACTTTTTCTTTGATTACAATTACAAATGCATGTCATAAGGGATCCATAGAGGTTTGGATTCAGAGAATAAAACTAGGCACAGAAGGAACTATAATGTAACTAAGTTTAAAAATGCATTATTTCGACCAAATGGCCCTTTCTGTCATCAACTTGTTATCTATCTGTATATTGTCTGGATAACCAGATATTATTTTGCACAGGCTTATGTCTATTAAGTCAGGGATGGAAAAAAGCCTGTAACCCCTTGTGCCTGTGTTGCGGTTGCAGCGCTAACTGACCTGTCAATCACTGCTGCAACCGGAATCAGCACAAGAGCCAATCCTACTTTACTAGCACGGCATGAAAGCAGGATTGGACAGTGCTGCTTAATGTGAAGTGCGGGAGGTGGTCAATCGGAGAATGGGTAGGACTGGGGGGGGGCGGGAGAGGGAGCGAGGCAGAGTGCTCCAGGACTGTGGCTGCCCCTGTTTTCAATTATTACAGTGCCAGTGTGTTGTGAGTGTCCGTGTCACCGATGCAGACTGACACACACAGCTGCCGACATATGGGGGGGGGGGGGAGGAGCAAGAACAGCTCTCCCCGCCACTAAAAAAACTTGACATCTCTAAACTATTACCGATTGTGTTCTTGACATCTAACACTAAACATCCATTCAAGTTACCAGCTGTTAATGATTTATAATGACTATTGCTTTCTAAGAAATAAGCCCAATAAAGGGATACAAGATGTGAATAGATAAGCTGCAAGCTACCCAAAGATAGGTGAAGTCTTGGCTCATCCTGAAATAGTCATTTACTTTGCATCATTTGGCACTTAACAATAAATCTGCAACAGAATTGCTAGAGGTGTGTGTGTGTGTGTGTGTGTGTGTGTGTGTGTGTGTGTGTGTGTGTGTGTGTGTGTGTGTGTGTGTGTGTGTGGTGTGCATCCAGACACATTTTCACACATCTCATCAATTGCTAAAATATTTAACCTCTTCCTAGGGTATGCATCTTTAAAAGAATAAATACATCTAATTTCTCTGCCAAATGTACATACTTATTCAATCACTTCTCATCATATAAAGATTGTCAAGTTTTCACTAAAGGATCTATCTCCTTCTACAGGCACATCATATTTGCCCCAAGCAGCCATAACAAGTATGCAGGCGAATCTTTCCCTGGGATTTATGATGCCTTGTTTGACATAGAAAACAAAGCAGATCAGCGCGAGGCTTGGGAAGAAGTAAAGCAGCAAATTTCAATTGCAACATTTACAGTACAAGCTGCAGCAGGGACTCTGAAAGACGTACCATAAAAAGGCGAGCCGCTGAAGAGACAAAGCAGTTCAGTGATGGTTATTCATTGAAAATTGAAACTAAATTCATTGTCAGTGTATGATGAACATCATGGCTTATGCAAAACTAAAACTGTCAAAATGTGAGAATTTTTTGTACTATATCTGCATAGACATAATTAAATGTTAATGATCAATTCTGTTGAAAATAGAGAGGTTTGTGGTCAATTCTTGTTTTGCACATTGTCTTCAAAGTTTAAGCAGTATTAATTCATTTAAGTTGAGTTCAGTAGCCCCCAAATTGCACAAATGTTCTGCATTTTTTTATTTTTTACATTTATTTTTAGATGTTTTGAGTGGAATTAATAACATGTTAGCCAGCGGTTATCATATAGCACACACTTTCATTGTTATGTTTACTAGAGCCACAAAGGACAACACAAACTCACAACTCCTATTTGTTGACAGGAGCTAGACAACAACATCCTTTTTTTTTCTGTAATGGATTCCATAATTTCCCGTAAGAAAGGGAAAATAACCAGCAATTAGTTGTGGAAGTGACAAGAAAATTTGCAGTATGAGGCATAGAATAGGTTTTCAGGAATTTAGACGACAGCAACTTATATTTGTATTTACAGTATACACTACCGACACACTTTATTGAAGTGTGGTCGGTACCGCAAGCCGGGAAATCTCCCGGCTTGCTAGTGGCCGCCCCTCGGCACGCGTGTCCAGGGGCTCCCCGAGGGAGCCCTGGTGTCCCGCGATCGCGGGACAGCGGCAGGGGGTTCCGGGGGACCCGGCGGACCCAGCAGCGGTAGGGAGAGCGCCCCGATCGGAAGGCGCTCTTCCGCTGCTTCGGCGTGCGCCCGTCACACTCGGGCGCGCGCCAGGCTACTGCTGCGGCACAGAACGGGCAAATGCTCGAATAAACTGTGCCGCAGCAGTATACTGCATATCCAGAAGAAGGCAAACACAAAGCCCCAGTGAACCATTATACAATTATGTTTCATAAAAGGAAAATAAATTCCTTCCTGCGTCCAACCATACATTAAACAAGTTATGGTGGGTAACAAAAGTGACAAAAACCATCCACCATACAGTGTTCTGCAAGTACAAATACCACTTGTGAGCACATTCACACGTCTGTCAGGTCTGCAACCCTGCCTTTCACCATTATCTCTTGGCATACAATGTTTCCACACAAAAAATGGAAAGACTGCGATGCACCAACGAGTTAAAGAAGGAGGATGACTTGGAAAATAAAAAAGCTTTTTGGGATCCTTGACAAATAGACCGACATGTTTCGCGTGTGATGCGCTTTCTCGAGGTCCCTCCTGAGCTAGCCTCCGTCGGGACTTTGAAATACCTCGCGTTCCCGGGGAAAAAAAAGGCGGTATTCGCGTCATCACGCAACAACTGGTGCGCTGCTGCGTCATCACGCTAGGTATGCAGAATAATAAAAAAAATGTTAAAACAACTTTATAAACAACGGACATTCAACAAGAGAACAAGGGTTGCCACATTTTCCCATACAGCCTCTGCAATTTTGGAGTTAGAATGAATGAGGGTAGAAAGTAGCAACACATTGTCCCTGAACATAATAAAAACAAAGTATCAAAAAGGCAAAGCTTGTTTAGAATGATTGCCTTTATGCACACGACAGCACATAATATTGTGATGGTCTATAGACTATATGACATTATTGTGTTTTAAGGATGATAATAAATGCCTAAGGAATTATGAACGCAATAGAAAAATATTAGACATAGATACACTCTGACAAGAGTATTATATATTGATCAGGAATAACAATTTCATTAATTCATCCCATAAATAACACAATTCAATGTTGATGTAATTTTTTTTGCATATAACTATAAAATGCAAATTCATCAATCAGACCATATAAACAATCAGTTTAGGTTAAATTTTGGCCCAGTTTTTCTTCTTGTGTATATATACAAATAATAAGAATCCTGATATATAGTTCGCAAAGTAAAGATCCAATACATTTCCCTACTGTCAAGCTTGTTAACCCTGTTTCCACCTCTAGTTAATGGTGGGACCATTTCAATGTCCCTGTACATCAATTTCTTCAGGTTACCCTGGGGACATTGTGACACATGTTTAGATACCGGGTGATCTTAAATCACCCATTTTGATCAGCCTGACGTGTTCGTGTATCCTTTGTTTCAAAGTTCTTATCGTCCTCCCCACGTATTGCTTCCCACAGTCACAGGTCAGAAGGTACACCACAAATTTGGTATCGCAATTAATGAATGATCTAATGCGAAAACTTCTGTCCGTGACTGTGGAAGCAAAGCATGGGGAGGCTTGCATATTAATACAAATATTGCAATGGCCACAAAGAAAAAAAAAACATTTGGTTTATCAATATAACTTTTTACTTGCTCTGACACAAAGAGGCTAGGTGAGAGACTGTTCGCCAGGGTCTTAGCCCTTCTGAACACATTTAGGGCCCTCATCTACTATAGTTTTTATGGATGGATCTAGTTAAAGTATCCCGATTTGTTTTGTTTTTTAAACTATTTTCTTGATTAATTGTGCTTGTGCACTGAACTCTGTAATAAACTTCTTGTATTGACTCTCTTCTTTCTAATCAAGGTGGAAGCTCTCTCTATACTCTTCACTTCCTCCATTGATTTTTCTAAATCAATAGGATTGTAACCCCTATTCATACATTTTTGGTGCAGTTCATGGGACCGTTTCAAACAGTCCTTCTTATTAGAACAATTCCGCTTAATTTGGAGGAACTGACCCTTGGGGATTCCTTTTTATTAACGACTTTGGGTGGCACCTGTCGGCTCGCAAAAAAATTGTTGCGTGCATTAATCTTGATTTGGATATCCATTTGAATTTTTACATTTACAGTAGGTCAACATAAAGAATCAAATCAAGATACTTTATATGTTGATAATTGTGATTGTAGGTGAATTTTAAATTAATGTTATTAGTGTTTAATAAATTAATAAATGAAATGCGTAAAGTGATATCCCCATCCCACGCCAAAATCAGGTCATCTATAAAACGACGATTACAAATATTGTGCCTATATGGATTTCCATCCCCAAACACGTAGAACAGTACCCACCAACCCATGAAAAGGTTTGCAAAACATGGGGCAAAGCTTGTGCCCATTGCTGTTCCACGTTTTTGGAGATAGAAAACCCAGTCAAAAAGAAAGTAATTGTGGGATAAAAGAAAGTGAATGGAATCCAAAATAAATGTGCTCTGACAATGTGATTAAATTGGATTGTTCCAAAAAGTAGCGGATAGCTGCCATCCTTGGGTGGGATCGATTATTGTATAGAGTGTAGTCACGTCCAAAGTGACCCATACATAATGTTTTTTTCCCAGACTATTTTCTAAATTTTATTAATAAGGTCCCCACTGTCCAAAATGAAAGATGATAGTTCTTGCACCAGGGGTTGGAGGTACAGTAGTGATCAAAGTAGTGTGAGAGCCCATCTCCCAAAGATCCAATACTTGAGACAATTGGCCTCCCTGTGGAGGGAGACCAATGTCTTGTGGATCTTTGGGAGATGGTGGAACATGGGGATAATAGGATATGGTTTAAAGCATTGTTTCCCAACTCCAGTCCTCAGGGAACCCCAACAGGTCAGGTCTTACGGATATCCCTGCTCCAACACAGGTGGCTCAGTCAAAATGACTGAGCCGCTGATTGACCCTCCTGTGCTGGAGCAGGGATATCCTTAAGACCTGACCTGTTGGGGTTCACTGAGGACTGGAGTTGGGAAACACTGGTTTAAAGAGAAATTCACACTCCTTGTTTCTTAAAACCCTCAACAACTTTCCTTCCTCAAGCAGGTTCTGAAGGTCCCTTAAAAAGGGATGGGTGGGATCAGACCGCAGCACAGCATAGGAAGAAGCATCACAGAGTTGGCGCAAAGCCTCCCCATGATAATCCCTCCTAAACTGCACCACTATCGCATCACCCTTGTCTGCACTTTTGATAATTAAATGTTTATTGGTACGTGAAGATACCAAAGCAGTTTTCTCAGCAGATGTAAGATTGCAATTTGTATAACTTCCAAAGAGGGAAGATGTCAACATTGTATCCACCTGCCAGTAGTAGCAGATCTCTCTCCACAAGTTTATCATAGGTCGAGATATGACCTTTGACAAATATGGGATAAAAAACTGATCTATTTTTGAAACCACAACCCTTTCTACCACAAACCTCAGAGAGCTCAAAACCTTCTGATTGTTCATTGAGTAGCTCATTCAAATCCTGTAATTTGCATAAATCACAAAAATTGAGAATATCATCAACACACGTCATCTTCATAATAATCCATAAGGTTAACATCTACGTCCTCCAAATCACCTCCTGACTTATCTTTTGAACTAAAGAACTTCTTGAGTGCAATCTTTCTTATAAATTTGTGAAGATTGATCACTGTATCAAAAAGTTTGAAATTCATTGTGTGGGCGAATTTTAAACCTTTAAGGAGAGAAAGTTCAGAATCAGACAATATTATATCAGAAATGTTAATAACTCAGAAAGGGCACGGAGTGGGAAAATAGATCCATATCGGAATAGTCTGATTCCCCGGTGGCTGACTCTGTATAAAAAAAATTATTTTTTAAGATAGATTTATTGGCCGTGATAGAATAATTAAATCTCATTGCCTGTTGTGGCCACTGCCAGGAATAAATTTGATTTTTTTCATAGTCCTATTGGACTTTCAAACTACTGTTTATAATGTTTTCACTGCTGCCACAAATTCTGTGAAATGACATGCAAATGAGCACACACACACCATAACTTGCTGAATGTGTGGTTCAATCCTATCGCAGCTTCATACTGCAAAGCCAGTATAACCAGCCTTAAACTGATGAAACCTAAAAGGTCGAAACAGCTGTCTGTGGGTAGGTTTGCTGGCTACACTTTGCTTTAACCCAGGTTGTGCTGAAAAGCTGTGTAATATGGCAAGCCTAGTTTACAGAGCTCCATGCTAAAATGGATTAGAAGCAAAAGGTGACACAGGGTGCGCATTTCCATGTGATTTCCCAGAATTCCTGGCTGCAGTGGAAGCACTGTATGCTAAAAGATAATGGTGAAAAGCCAGGTTGCAGACCTGTCTGAGAGGTGAATGTGCTCACAAGTTATAATTTTATTTGCTCTTCCTGAGTCCAGTAATGGCAATCAGATTTCTCCCTGGATCAACATCTTTCCCGTGTTTACTTATGTGGTACTGTATATCCCTGCATACATTTCCTTTTTAAAAAGTCTATTTTTTTTGGATATCTATTGTATCTGCCATCACAGTCTCCATGGGTAATACATTTCACATTTTAACTGCCCTTATGGTAGAGAACTCTTTCCTTTGTTGCTGTTGGAATCTGCTTTCGTCCAAACTTAAGGGAGGGACCCTGTGTCATTTGTACTGTACTTGGGATAAAGTTATTTTGAAAGTTCCTTGTGTTGAACTTGAATATATTTGTATTTAGCTATAATATCCCCTCTGAGATGGCTCTTTTCTAATGTAAAGAAATCTAATTTACATGTAGCTATCCTTTCCTCATAAGGCCTCGGGCATGGCCAGTGCCCGTGCTGAGGCGCGCTGATTCTTACCAGTGAGCCCCTGCAGCCGCAATGAGAGCGGCTTTAGCAGGGGCTCGCACACGCTTCCGCACGCTTGCGGAAGCATGTGTCTTAAGAAATCTTTCGTTTCTTCGCTCGCCGGAGTGCAGGGTCGGTCACGTGAGCGGTTCGCCAAATGAGGGCGAACCAGCTCTGTGACGTCACTGGCCCGCCCCAGACACGCCCATGGACGGCGCGCATTCTATGGCCAGGGAAAGCACCGTTTTCCCTCAGCGCGCTTCCGCACGGCTTCAGTCTCTATGGACTAAGCCTAAGTCAGACATTTCATCCCCTTTATTCTTTGTTGGCTCTTCTCTGTACTTTTTCTTGTTCATAATGTCTTTTTTATATTTTGCTGCCAAAACTGTACTCCATATTCAAGGTATGATTATACAGTGGCAAAATTATGCTTTCTTTCCCTTCAATCCATACCCTAATAGAGCGGTGCGCAAAATTGGGGGTGCAAGATTGTTTGGGGGGGGGAGGCGGACAGTTGCAGAGCTCCCGTGCTCTTCACCAAGGCATTTAAATAAAATGCCGGGGGAAAGCATGAGGCCTCTGCAACCTCTACTTAACGGGATTATGCAGGCTTCAGCACACGTGACCATGGCTTGACACTGCGGGTCACATGATGTCACACGACCCTTGACGCCACGCGAGATAAGGACGGGGTGCGCACAACAGAGGAGAGCAGGCAAGGGGGCGCAGCAAAAAAAAGTTTGTTTGCCCCTGCCCTATTTTATGCAAGATATCTTTTTGACTTTGCTGTTACTGCCTGACATTAAGCTAAGCTTGCTGTCTACAAGCACTCCTAAATTCTTTTCCGTCAATGATTGACCAAATGTTGTCCCGGTTCATTTATAAGTCGCCAGTTTATTGTTGCATCCCAAATGCATAACCTTAAATGTATCTGTATTAAACCTCATTTGCCATTTACCTGACCAAGTTTCCAGTATGTCCAAGTCCTTCTGGAGAGAAATTACATCCTGCTCTGATTCTATTACCTTACACAATTTAGTGTCATCAGCAAAGATGGAGACTTTGCACTCTATGCCAACTACAAGGCCATTAATAATCAAATTAAAAAGCAGTGGCCCCAGAACCTTGAAGTACTCCATTTACAACTTTAGCCCAACCTGAAAAAGTTCCATTTATGACAACCCTCTCATGTCTATCCTTGAATCAGTTTTCAATCCAGGTGCAAATATTTTTACTTTGACCAATTTCCTTCATTTTATACACCAACCTCTTGTGTGGAACCGTATCAAAAGCCTTTGCAAAATCTAAGTAGACCACATCAACTGCATTACCCTGGTCTAAATTCCTACCCTCCTCAAAGAAAGTAATGAGGTTAGTTTGGCACCAACTATCCTTCCTAAATACATGCTGACTACCTAAAGAATAACACAATTATTAGTAATATTCCTGAATATTATTCCTTACTAAACGTTCAAGTAGTTTCCCCACTATTGCAGTCAGACTTACAGGCAATAATTCCGATTCCGAAAAATCCTATGGTACAGACTGTGGAAATCAAGTCCTTGAATATTAAATATAACGGTTTGGCTATTACTTGAACTTAGCTCCTTAAGGACCCTGGGATGCATGCCAGGTGCTTTATCTACCTTCATTTTATTATACCAGTTTTGCATTTCTTCCACTGTTGACCTAATATTAGTTACTATTGAGGTTGTGGCTTCCTCCAGTTGCTATAGACTCCTCCTTGGTAAATACAGAGAAACAAAGAATGCATATATTATCCCAACTTTCTCCATATCTCCAATATTTTGCCTGCCCATTTCACACTAGAAAAGAGAATATAGGACCCCTTTCAATCTTTTTGTTATTAATGTGCTTGAAGAACTTTTTAGGGTTATGAATACAATCCTTTATTCATTTTCAATTTTTGCTAATCTTGTTGCCACTTTTGTTACCTTCCTTATAATTCTGATATGAGTCCTCCATCCCTCCTAACGTTAAGAATCTCAATGCCTGCCTATCCCCTTCCTTTTCTTCCCCTACCTGTTTATGTAGCCACATTTGTTTAACTGAACAAAACAACAAATGCATTTGTGGACGAGTTGGAACTATTACTCTGAAATGGCTAAGGAGCATGTGTCCAGATTTGTTACTCGTGTACATAAACACATTCAATACAAACTTGGGGACACATATTTTAGTTCTGGCTTGTATTGTTAATCCAAATTTGGGATACGATTTGTACACACACATCTTTGAGAGCCCAAATAGGGGCTGCTTCTCTGAGGCTTAAGATTCTCTTGAGTATTTACCATCAGGTTCTCAACACCAAAAACAGAGGCAGGGGTTACACAATTCTATGTTGTACTGCTTCCAATAGTTTTTGAAGGCGTTTGAATTAAAGGTGCAATCCCTCCCTCTGAAAGGTCATCCTTCCACATGCTAACACACCATCTACGTTTTTACGATTGTTCTCCAACAATTACATTATGACATTTATTCACCAATCTATAAAGTATATAGAGTATAAAGATAAGCTGTAAAGAGAACACAGCATGACCCCAAGGAAGTCGACATACTGACGAAACGTGTCAGGTTTTTTGGCTCCTGAGACCACTGTACCCACCCCATAAGGATTCTGATTGCGGACATGCGAAGGAGGCGAAGGATCCCCTGACGTGAGTGAAAGATGAGATCGGGAAGGACCGTGCCTGCATACACGCATACACTAGGAAGCTGAGTCCGGAGTAGGGCTTTGTGCACCCAGAGTCACTCTCTGCGATTTCAACAGCGGGGAAGTGTGAGTGTTCCCTTTCCCTTGTATGTTGTTTGTTTTGCATCAAGTAAATGTTAATGCACTATTGTGTTGGCATTTGTGTTTTCTTCTTTATATGAGGTATACCAGGAGCCTACAGCCCAGAGGATTCGGTCCCATGGAGCAGCAGTAGATGTGAAATCAGTGTTTATTTTTAATCACTGGGTTATTTGCACATTATATTGCACTGTTTATCAATTTGCACCATGAACACTTGTTTGTTTCACCAATCAAGTGTGTGATCATTGATTGACATCACTGGGTTAAAGTTTATAGTTGGAATCTGTTCTTTGTTTTGTACCCAGTGACCGACCCATGCAAGTCTGAAATGCTCGTACCTGTTTCCATAATGTCATATACTGTATGCAATTTGCTTATTCTGCATGTGATATATTCAGAAATATTTTCTAGTAAGTGCAGTAGTTTACAATGTTTGTCCTGATGAAAGGGAGCTTGTTCCCTGAAAGGTTCTGTGTCTAAACATTGCAGTAATTAAATTTGAAGATTAAAGTGTGTGTGACCATTATCTGCACTTTTGCTATAGCAGTTGTAACTTTTGTGGTATCGAACAACTATTGAATGCAACTCTCCTGTATAATGAATTTTTTGTGAATATGTAGCATAACTACTACTCCTAAATCTGTGCCCAGTGGCAATCTATTCATTAATTATGAATTCAAGCATACAGTGGAACGAAGTCTTAAAACACTGAACATGTATTTTATTTGCCGCGCAGTGGACGGTTTTTGTCACTTTTTTTTTTTATTATTCACCATAACTTTTTTGTGTGGCTGTAGCCACTTTCAGCTTCACATTAGAATCCAGTAACCAACCTCGCACGGAGACCCAAAATGTCAAAACAGCTGTCTGTGAGTAAGTTTACTGCCTAGGCACTTCTTTAACCCAAGGTTGTGACGGAAAAAGCTGTGTAATGCGGAGGCAAAACTTTATAGGGGTGCATATAGAAATGAACGTGAAGCAAAAATGGAAGCACTGCGAGTGCTCATTTGCATGAAATCTCCCAGAATCTGGCTACAGTGGAAGCATTATATGCTAAGAGACACTGGGGATAGACAGAGTTGAGGAACCTATCTGAGACGTGAATGTGCTCATACAGAACGTGGTATTTGGATTTGTAATACACTGCACGGTGGAGGGATTTTGTGACCTTTTTTACTTTACTTTCTTTTTGTCAAGCGCATAATACAAATGCTAACATGTTCAATTTGCTTTGGATAGGTTTAATATCGATTCAAATTTAAGGCACACAACCTAAAAAAAACAAACCCAAAATAGAATAAAGAGCACAGTTTTTCAGATGAGGCTGGTTTGGGGATGGTACCTGCCAAGAATGTTGCAGTTTGCCATTGATTGGTTATTGTGCATTTGTTAGAAAATGAATACAGGTATGTTCACTTTTCTCCCCAGGACTGAGCCCACCCACTCTCTCTGCCTCTTTCTTCTCTCTTTCTGTCCCCCCAACCCTGTGCCTTTATTTAATTCTCTTTGTGTGCTCCATTTCTCCCTCCTCGCCATGATATATTAGTGTCAGAATGTCCATGGCAACAGTGTATTGATCCCATGGAGGCTGTGCTTACCTTCTATTTCAACCACAACCGAGTCTAACTTTTATTGTACTCTTACAATGTGTGAAAAGAGGTACTTAGCTCTCTTGATGTATGATACCCATTTATCCAACTTGATATTTCCGGCTGCTAGGGTTTGAATAGAGGGAGTCCCCAGTTCCCCATTGGATCACTATGTTGCAGTTGAAGGAAGCTTTACGGTAGATAGACTTACAGATATGCAAAGGACTGAGCTTCCTCAGCGACGCCTGGGTTCAGGTCACCGGCGCCTCAGGGTACAGACAATTGGATTTCTTGCCTTCTAGGAGTTGCCACCCATGCAAAGTTAGACCAATGAACCGTTTACATTTTTTACCCCCTCGTTAATTTAAAGATGCTCGAGGATTCAACAAAGTGCCATTAGGATAAAAAGTTAAGGAATTTGTAATAAATATAGCTTTTTCTTTAAGTTGGAATGGGATTTGAAATACATTTTTCCATAGCCTGAGCTTTCATTTTTATACATTATTCTAATGGTCAAAGTATTTTCCTTGGCCTCACTGGCCTTTTTTTTATTCTATAAAGCACAGAGCAGCTCAAAGGACCGGGGGTTTATGGATTTTTTTTCTAATATATACTTCCTTTTTGAAAGTCTTTGTATTCAATACAGCAAATATACACTACAAAATATGCAAGATTAATCCATTTGTGTTACAAGTGGTGATCTATGCTAAAAAATCCTTAGTACTTCTAACTGCACATTTTAAAACTTAAATGACTTAAACATGTATTATTTACTGTGTAATTTATTTCATGCCACGGGTGTTTATGTGCTCTCTCTCGCCTGCACCTTCTTACACTGCTTTAAACGTTAGGTATATTTTCACCTGCAAAATAGAAAGGCTACTTTTTGAGCCCTATTGGAAAGTGAAAGAGTTGCAGCTGGCAGATTTTTCTCCCCACTCTTTGGGCAGAAAGTTGCATTGTTGCAGAATTCATTGCTCCAAAGAGCATAAGGTACAATAAATTGCAGTTTGTGCATGCATTGTTTTTTTTTTTTTACTAAGCAGTGAATGTTTGCTTTAGATTGGTGTTGTGTGAATGCTGTACAAGGTTAAAAAAATAAAAATCTAAAGTATTGAAAAATAGGTAAAAATGTGCAAAGCAGCAAGAACCCCTCACTTATTAATAGAACTACTGTGGCGATAAAGTTTTGGGGCTCCATCAATCAACTGTCAGACAGAAAATCTACAAATGGGGAAAGTTCAAGACCACAGTCACTCTACCCAAGAGTGGTTGTCCTACTGTACCAAAATCTTTCCAAGAACAAAACGGCAAATCACCCAGGAAGTCACAAAACCCCAGAGTAATATCCAGGGATCAGGCCACTCTTGCCTTCACTAATGTGAGTGTTCATGATCCAACTGTCAGAAAAGCACTGAACAAGAATGGTGTTCATTGAAGGATAGCCAGGATGAAACCACTGCATTTTTATTTTTTTAAATATAAAACATTGCTGCCCATCTGAAGTTTGGCAAAGAGCACATAAATGATCCACAAGACTTCTGGAACAACGTTCTCTGGACAGACGAGTCAAAGGTAGAAACATTATGTTTGGTGAAAACCAAACACTGCATTCGAACAGAAGAACCACATCCCAACCGTCAAGCATGGTGGCAGGCGTGTGATGGTTTGGGGCTGCTTTGCTGACTCAGGACCTGGCCGGCTAGCCATCATTGACACAACCATTAATTCTGCATTGAATCAGAAGATTCTAGGGGAGAATGTCAGGCCATCCGTCCATGAGCAGAAGTGAAAGTAGGTCATGCAGCAAGACAATGATCCTAAACACACAAGCAGATCTACAAAAGAATGTGTGGAGAAGAAATTCTGCATTTTAGAATGGCCTAGCAAAAGTCTGGACCTAAACCCCATTGAAATATTGTGGCATGACCTGAAGCGAGCTGTCCATGCTTGGAAGACCTCAAATGTCATGAAGTAAATCAGTTCTTTAAGGAGGAATGGGCCAGAATTCCTCAAAACCAATGTGAGATTCTGACCAGTATACGAATTTCAAGGTTCACATACTTTTTCACACATGGATATTGAATGTTGAATCATTTGTGGATACACAAATGTTGAAAAAGTATCATGTTTTTGTGTAATTTGTTTGATCAGGTTATCTTTATCTATTATTAGGACTTGGATTAAGGTCTAATATCATTTCAGGTTAGGCATGTGAAGATCCTAAGGGGTTCACAATCTTTCTCGCCACTGTATATATTTTATTGCATACAAGCTAAGACGACATGCTTACGCATGAAGAATGAGAACTGTTGTATGTCTTTATTTATATAGCGCCATTAATGTACATATTAGAAACAATCAGGATGTCCAGGGTATCACCATAGGCAATATAGATTGCCTGCGTCCCTATTCGCAGACAATATTATTCTAACTCTGTCAAACCCCCAAATAACCCTACTCAAACTTCAATCCCTTCTAACAGAATTTGGCAAAATATCGGGCTATAAAATTAATAACGACAAGTCTGAAGCCCTAAACTTGACCCTCCCACCCCAAGATATTAAACTATTACAATTGAACTTTAAATATAAGTGGAATTCCTCCCACATAAAATATTTGGGAGTCAAAGTAGCCAGATACTATGGCCCCCTTTTTCAATGCAACTACCCTACATATTTGATAAGATCAAAAAAGACCTACTGTACAGAACAGGGAGAAATACTATTCTCCCAATCCAGGAGATCTGGTATCAGTCAAGATGAATATTCTCCCCAGATTGTTATACTATTTCCAGACCCTCCCGATTCTGATACCAATTTCTGAACTAAAAAATAACCTACCAAGAATTTTTTTCCAATTTATTTGGCAGGACAAGAGGACTAGGATGATGGGATCGGTCATGCTGGCCTCAAGAGCAAGAGGGGGTATGTGGGTACAAGATGTACTAAACCACTAACAGGCAGCCCAACTACGACAGGTTGTGATCTGGAACGCTGACCCGAAGTTGCTTTGATGGCTGGGTATCGAATCCTATTACTCAACGGATACCCCGCTAGCAAAGTCCCGGTGGTCCCCCGGGGGACAGGATTCAGATACTAAAAGATTCAAATTGGGCCTGATGGGATGCAAATGGACCATTTGGAACAGAACCAGAGAAAAATACAAGCTCACATTGTCCCGTCCCAACTCACTCATCTTTTCAATAATCCAAATTTCCCCCCTGGGTGCGAACCAAACAATTCGACCAATTTAAAACTAAAAACATCAAGATAGTAGCAGACCTTTTGAATATGGGGAAGCTTCTCAGCTTCAAAGAACTCCGCAACAAATATGAAGCTCCTGATCTCCATTTACAGGCATACCCCGCTTTAAGTACACTCGCGAGTAAGTACATATCGCCCAATAGGCAAACGGCAGCTCACGCATGCGCATGTCATCACGTCCTGAACAGCAATACCGGCTCCCTACCTGTACCGAAGCTGTGCGCAAGCAGGGAGACTATAGAGCCTGTTACAAATGCGTTATTTACATCAGTTATGCACATATATAACGATTGCAGTACAGTACATGCATCGATAAGTGGCAAAAGGTAGTGCTTCACTTTAAGTACCTTTTCGCTTTACATACATGCTCCGGTCCCATTGCGTACGTTAATGCGGGGTATGCCTGTATTTAAATACCTTCAATTAAGACATTTCCTATATAAAACATCCCGTAGCTTAGTCTTACCTGAAATCTCCAATTTCGAATCACTGTCGGAGAGGAATATATCAGAAAGGGCTGATTACGAAAATATATCCAGGAATAGAAGCATCAATAAACACCCCAGATCATAATTATATGCTCAAATGGGCGGAGGATTTAAATATCACTGTTGATAGAGATGACTGGGAAGATTTTTGGGAATATGCGAACAAGACTTCAATCTGCACCACAACAATAGAAAACATATATAAAATCTTATTCCATTGGTATCTAACCCCAGACAGGCTTAGATAGATCTATTCAGAAGTCCCAGATCTGTGCTGGAGGGGTTGTGGACAAAAAGGGGATATGGCCCACATATGGTGGACATGCCCTGCAATACAAAAATGTTGGTTTATGATTGAAGAAATTATTAAAGACACAACAGAAACGACAATTCCAGTAGATCCACTAATATACTTATTAGCAAAGCCAGTGGACAATATGAGTCACTCTCTGAGACGGCTGATCTCGTTCATACTGACTGCAGTCAGGGGTTCAATAGCAGCCTCATGGAAGAAAATAGCCCCTCCATCCAGACATGCAGTAGAGAAGCGAATTAAGGTGATGACTATGGAGAAACTAACAGCCTTTATGAAACAATCAACAGATAACTTTTATAGAAAATGGGAACCATGGATCGAACAATAAAATAATCCAAAAGAAACTAGACCAGAACTGGGCCGGAGACAAAGGGGCAGAGAGATCACTACCCACCTTCTCCTGATAATTCCCCCCCCCCCCTCCCCGTGGTTTCTTTTTTGTAATATATTTTCTATTTTCTTTTTGTCTAATCGCCCCAAATAAGTTTGATGTTCAGCAGTTGTATAATAAAATGTAAGAGTCGACTTAGATGATCACTAGATTTATATCTATATACCAACTAGCCATTGGAACGGCAGATGTAGACATGGGAGAGTCGATGTTATGTAAATGTATGCGATAACTGATTTTTTACATGCTGTAAAACCCAATAAAAATATTTGAAACACAAAAAAAAACAACAGAAAGGCCCAATCATACTCAACGTTTCACTCAATTAGGAACAGTTATTTTTCCATGTTTCAATTTTAAAGAAATTGAAAATGTGTACTCCTCTCACTATAACTTTAAAGCTGCAGTTCAGTCTTTTTTTTTTTTTTATGTTTTTACTTCAATAGTTTCATGTGGGCAATCTCTACTTACCTAAGGAACTGTATAGCTGCCGGTCAATTCGTTCTCCATGTATTGATCGACGAAATTTGGTGACATCATTAGTGAAGGGATATGTTTTTCTTCTGCTTCTGTCAGACAGTGGAAGCACATGAATATTCATGAGCACTCCTGCACTGACAAGTGCTAGAGGGAGGGCAGGGCTGACAAAGGGGTGTGCCAGGGCTTGTGACAGGACATGAAGGGGCAGTGCCTTAGCAAATGGTTGTTAAAATAGAATACAAGAAAATTGGTCTTTCAAAGTTGTTTTTTTAAAAACAGAAAATGCTAAAAGTATTTTTTCTTACTACTTAATAAGAACTGATTTATTAAAAAAACCACACATGCAGGATATTGACTGAACTGCAGCTTTAAGACGAATTATAATAATGAACAAAACTTGGGTCTCTCTAGACTACAAGTCAACCATTTGCAAATCTGCAACTTACCTTCCAACTGGGATGACGAAGCAAAGGCATTGAAAAAAAATATATATATATATATATATTTTGCAGGTTTTCTAGGGGTCACTTCAGGTTATAAATATGTTCACTGCTGTATCACTGTTGGTGATCTTGATAAAGGCTCCGTTGGGAGCCGAAACGTCGAGAAATACATTTCACGTTTGGATCTTCGAGTGCCTGTCCTGATTGAGAATGTACATATATACATACTTAATGGTTAGATGTATTTCCCATAGGTGTAACTGAAATCTTCTAAAGCCCCAGACATAGTCTTATAATGATTTCCCTGGAATCATAACCCCAATCCTGTATTTTTACTGACAGAAATGGTAATTAAGTATTAAATGCTACAGGCACAGATCTGTTCTCCTTAAGGCCTTGGCCATGTTTGGCGCTTGCTCGCTCTCGCTTGCTGCCGCTCGCTCTACCTGGAGCTTTTTGCTGTCCTTACAGAGGAGACAGCAAGCGCTTGGGAGGCGGGTATCACTGTGTGTGTTGGTAGCTGTCAGTGTGTGTGTCACTGGGGAACGTGTGTGTGTGTGTGTGTGTGTGTGTGTGTATTATATAATATTTTAAAAATTAAAAAAAAAAGACATGTTGTGAGAATAAATTATTTATTAACATTGTGCAACTTTGATAAATATATTCACGCACACACACACGCGCACACACGCATACACATACACACACACACACACACACACACACAATGCACACACACATGCACACACATATACATACACAAACACACACACGCGCACACACGCATACACATACACACACACACACGCACACACATACACACACACACACACACACACATGCATACACAAAGGCACACACACACACACACACACACACACACACACACACACACACACGCATACACAAAGGCACACACACACACACACACACAAAGGCACACACACACAAAGGCACACACACACACAAAGGCACACACACACAAAGGCACACACACACACACAGGCACACACACACACACACACACACACAAAGGCACACACACACACACAAAGGCACACACACACACACACACACACACATATACATACACACACACACACACACGAGACATGGATCGGGGTAGAAGGGGGACAGACCGTCAGGGGGCGGGCGCGTCACTGGCCGGGGGCGGGCCAGTGACATCACGGAGCTGGTTCGCCCTCATTGGGCGAACCGCTCACGTGACCGGCCTGTCTCGCCGGCAAGCGGGGGAATTTTAAATTCCCCCAAGACCTGCGCTTCCGCAAGCGCGCGGAAGCGCAGGTGAGCCCCTACTAAAGCCGCTCTAATTGCGGCTGTAGGGGCTCAGTGCTGAGCGGGAGCGCGCCTCAGCGCGCTTCCGCCAGCAAGCAGGTAACATGTCCGGGGCCTAAGTCATGTCAAGACCCTTTATTTTGACACTCTGATGTGGAAATTTCTGTAATAATTCAGTCCTTTCCAACTTGATTCATGCAGATTAGGTTAGTTTTATACCAGATCAGACAACAGATAACTCTTCTAATGTTATCACCCATTCTGCTAATTCCGCTTAAATCGTGTATGC
The DNA here is from genome assembly GCF_040206685.1 of Ascaphus truei. Classification (NCBI taxonomy): domain Eukaryota; kingdom Metazoa; phylum Chordata; class Amphibia; order Anura; family Ascaphidae; genus Ascaphus; species Ascaphus truei. Next base: position 401,009,194 of record NC_134485.1, on the reverse strand, counting down.
AGGCATTATATTATTAAAAATGGCTAAACCATTGATTTATTTGCCTAATCTCTATAGTGAGTTTGATCATTTTAAACAAGTATCTAACTTTAAAATGATTAATACATTGAAGGCTTTGGCTCTTGGTTTTGATAGCATTATCAAAGCTCAAGTTAAATTTCAACATTACATGGAAATATAAAAATATTTAATATCTGGGTGAACATCTCACAGTTCATTATAGCTGGCTGATTGCCGGGTGTTTGTGTCTCTAAAAAAGGAATGGAACAAATACTGTATCTCATGAGTGGGAAGAATTGAACAAACGACCAATCAGGGTCTTAAATAGGGTTTTTGAAGGAGTTTCAAAGGTCTTGCGTTTTGTTTGGCAGCATAAAAAAAAAACAAGTGAAAGAAAAGTTCACATTTTCACTGCTAGGAGGTTAACCTCCAGTTTCTCAAAATACTTTTTTGCAGTCTAATTAAGTCTACTCTCAGCCTGGCACTTCTCAAATACATTAAAATGGGTAGATCTAGGACCATGGAGTCCTTACCTATAGCTTTAAATTCTCTCCTCTGGCTCCCCAAGAAAAACTGGCACAAACTTATTTACGATAACCCTGTAACAGCTTTCACCTTATCGATTTGGGACACGAGCCTGGAAACTGAATTTAAGGGTCTCTCAGTCTTTAATGTCCCCCTTGTGGGGCAGCACAGATTTTCCTTCTGAAGTTGACATCCCTGGTCGACTCAAAAAATGATCAGATTAAAAAAGTGGTGACATGGTAAAAGTATAGATACATGTGGCTGCATATACCCCACTAAAAAAACTGTAAAGGAATGAAAAAATGCTTGGGGGATACACTAAGCGATCCTAACAATAAAAGAAACCCAGGGATGAAATAGGGTCGGAGGTTTTAAAGCAAATAGCCAGATTAGGTGGGCCAAGCAGTTCTCTCCTGTTTGAAGCGTATATCCTTTACACTATGCAAACAAAAAACAGCAGGTATTTCAGTCAAACTTTCTAAGAAACCACAAGCCAGACTCATTTAAAAGCAAATATACATATAAACAAGGTCTATTCAGATTTATTATGCGTGGAATTAATAGCATTTCATAAACAGAAAGGCCCACAGAGTGAGAAACATGTTGTTTGGCAACTTCAGCATTCTGCAAACTTCTAACCCAAATCTGTGATAGTAATCCATTTAAAGCAGAATCCATTATTTTAATGAAGCATAAAGTTAATCCATTTTTTTTCTCTCCCTCACTCACTACCTAAAGGCTTCACCACACAATTCTAACTAAACCATTCTGAAGCAAGTAATGGAAGTGCACTGAAGTTTCTGAAATGGAAACTATATTTCATGAAAACATAATCAGCCAATATAAAAAGAATGCATTAGAATAATGTAAAAGCATTCAGATCTATAGATGTGCACCATTTATTAAAGAAAATTCAAGTCCTGCTTTGATAATATAAGTATGAAAAACAAAAAACATTGCTTAGAGCCAGATAATGCACCTAACATCACAAGTGTTCAAATAAATATATACTATAACTACAGCTAGTGTGATCTACAGTACATCTAGTCACAATAAGATGGTTTATTTTTTTGCATAAAAGTTTAACTAAATTAGCATTCTTTTCATTAGGTCCACGTGTTTGGTGATAGGAATCCCTACAGACACCTTATCACTTTTTACAGGCGTTATATTGACGACCTTATCTTTATTTGGCACGGGGACACACATTCTCTTCTTTTGTTCACAGAATATTTAAACAATAATGAATTTAATTTAAAGTTCACTTCTAATCACAATGTTCACCATATCCACTTTTTAGATTTATTTATTGCTGTTAGTATGCACAAAAAAATTGTCACTACGGTGTATCGCAAAGAAAATTCACGCAACACATTTTTGCGAGCTGACAGCTGCCACCCCAAATCCTTGCTTAAAGGAATACCAAAAAGCCAACTCATCAGATTAAGAAGAATTTGTACAAACGATGAAGACTTTGTAAAACAATCCAAGGAGTTGATGGAGCGTTTTGAATCTAGAGGTTATCTGAGAGATGATCTTGATAAGTCATTCAGGGAAGTGAGAAGTTTGGATAGATCTGCTTTGCTTAATAAAGTACAAAATAACAAAGACAAAAAAATCCATACATTCTCCATATTTTGTTACTCAACATAACAACCAATCTAAAAATATTAGAGAATCCATCCAAAAACATTGGGGAGTGTTAGCAGCAGATCCTTTATTAAAAACTGTATACGATGAGGGACCTAAGATAGTATTCAGCAGAGCTAAAACCATCGCTAACTATGTATCTGGTAGTTTGTTCACTTCAGACAAACCAGTGATTAAGAAATTACCCAAGGGCAATTATGCATGCTCAAAGTGCAAAATTTGCAAATACATGGACATCAAAAAAGATTTTCTTTCTTTTAAAACTGGTAAAAAATATTATGTGAATTCATTCATTAATTGTGATACCAGTTTTGTGGTATACTTGTTAAGTTGCGGTTGCGGGAAACAGTATATTGGTAGGACTATAAGATACTTAAAAGTCCGCATACTTGAACACTTAAGATTGATAATAAAAAAAGATTTGAGTCATCCTGTATCCCAACATTTTAGTCATTGTAATATGGGTGATTCAAATAATCTGTGTGTTCAAGGCATTGAACACATACCAAATCCGATCCGAGGTGGCAACAGACTGGGTATTTTAAACAGAAGAGAACTTTATTGGATATTTACCTTGCAAACACGTATCCCATATGGTTTAAATTCAGATTGGGATATTGGGACTCTTCTGTTTGATACTTAGCTTTGCGCTACACTATTCTTTACGTGTGACTAAATATGCTAAATATATATTAGGTAATATTGTTAGACTTAGGCATGCATACAAAGAATGTCCACTATATAGACATAATAATTGGTTACATTATAATTAGATAAAGGTCTCTTTATTCATTATCTCTCTGGGTAGTGGAGTTATTACTTTATGTATGATTATACTAACTCGTTATATCAATGTGCTTCCACTATACCCTTACAATATAATACAACCAACCATGAGGATCTTGATAATCTGATATCTTAGGTTACTTCTAATTGTTTTTAATTCATTTTTTAACTGGTTTTATTAGTTATATGTTTTTCCTCATTATGAGTGTTTTTATTTTTTATTGTCTATGTTAATAAAGATGTGTTTGTTTTGTATTACACACCTCGGGACGCATTGGGCCTGGTTGCCTAGCTACGCTTAGCATTTTGACCTCTCTTGGTCACATGTCGGTCGACGGAGTGACGTCATGCGCTATTTTCTTATGAGTGGGAGGCACAAGCTACGGGTGCGTGTATACGCGCGTGCAGTGTTTCTCCCACCCCCTCTGCGCATGACGCGGCCCCAGGTTACTGAACATGCAGCGTGACTACGCGACCGCGCGTCACAGGTTAGGGGTCACCCACCCGACCCACGTGACGTACACGGAAGTGCTCCGTTATTGGTTTACATGCGTGTGTGGTGAGTATAAATTGCACTCTATAGTTCACTGTTGTATTCACCTTGATAAAGGACTATAGAGGTCCGAAACGCGTGGGTGTGTTTGTTATTTTGTTCTGATCCTATTAAACAGCTTATTTTTTGGTACGTATCCCTGTTGGTGTCATTGCTGTTCTACGGCTGGACTTGGTGCTTCGTTTTTCCTTCACTGTTCCACATCTTGAGTACCCTACAAGGATGCACATTCAACCCTGGACATTGGAATACACTGGACTTGCTGCTAATAGTGGATGAAGATTCCCAAGTGAGTTCGTTCCATATTGCCATTATTATCGTGTCAGTTTTAGGATGTTTCATCTACCGGTCACCTGCTGGTGTCATTGACATTTTCCTTACTACCTGGTTTGTGGGATTGTCATACCGGGCTGCATCCTAGAGACACTTCATATGTAATTACTAAAGGGTTGTTTTCCATTTCATTACCTTTTTGGGCTTTAAGTATTGTCTTGAGAGCACCACACACATCTTTTCTTTTCATTAATAATTTTAGATATATATTTTTACAATTCAGATAGCACAATCAATAATGCATAAAATGAAAAAAACATGTTAAAGCACACATCCGTCGATAACAGACGTTATTATTGTTTTGAATGCCACATGCATTTCACAGTACTAAATATTGCAGTAACCTACTATTATCCGAGTTCAGTGACTTTGCATGTTCCCACAACTGCAAATCAGATACTGTGCAACATGGGATCTGTTAATGCAAGTCATTTAAGTGACTATTCTCGTCTCTAAACTGGTTCGGAGATCTACTCTTCATACTGGGCCATAGCAGAGTAAATTGCCCGAAATCCATCCTACCAGGAGGAAAAGACAGCACATTAAGTACCAGCAGTAAATGGGTTAATATCAAATTATGCTATTCATGAAATATTAAAATCTCCTTGAACATGTACTCCAAATAAGTAAATATTTCAGTAAACTAAAATACATTATAAAATTGGCATATTGTCAATATAGAAGGAAACAATTGAGGCTTTGTAAAGAATTGCTTTTTCACTGCTCTTGCTTTGCTTCATCTAAATTCATAAAATAGGAACTAGATTGGTTTGTCATCTGCTGCGACAACAAAACAATTACATTTTTAAGTTGACATGGTTAGGAGCTAGGAGTTGTTAGTACACCATATTTCAGCAGCTTCTTGCCCATTCAACATAAATACATGCAACACTTTAATAATTTAACAGTCGGTTAATAATGTCAGGTAGGCCTATATTGATGAATTTGTTGAAAAACTGAATACTTAGCCATCTTCTTGACACATATTGGGGGGTTACTCATTAATCGGCGATTCGTGCCACAATCAACACTATAGCCAGGAAACTCCTCCTGACATTTTAAAGAGGCTGGGAGGGGGAAAAGGAGCTCAATGTGGTAAGAGATGAAACATTAATTATTACATCTGATGGAAACTCATTGCCTTGTGGAAGTCATTTGGATTATCCTGTTATACTGGTTGCTTTTGCATATGGATATGCGGTTGATCATTAAAAAAATTACCAGTATGAACAAGTGTTTGTAATCCAACAAACAAAAAAGGCGAATACAATTGAAGAATGAAAGGAAATATTTTCAAATTATATTCCATAAAGCACAAAAGAATTACGTTGAAAGGTATAGCTCAGCGCGAATTTTTTTAATATATATTTTTAATTATGAAGCCTTTTATCAAAGCACTCTTTTAGCCATTTGTTTAATAGCTTTTTACACATATAAACAGGGATGTCATGAAACTTAATTTCAATCCGTATATTTCCTATATACCGTTGTTAAAATGTTATCAAGATCTGGCTTTTATGCCACTAGTTTGCCGGAGTACACTCTACAGATTGGAATTAAAAGACTAAAGCAGCCGCCTTGAGCAGTAAATGGACGTCACCCGATGCTGACAAGTGTAGTGGTGTTTAAGGACGCTATTAAATACTAAGTTTATAATGATCAAGTATGATAAATATTAGAAACCAATGCAAAATGACGCATGCAAATTTATTACATTGAACTGTTTTGAACACAACCAGTACATATTCTTCAGAACGCTGAATTATCATTTCAGTCTGAAACATTACAGATCTGTGTGATAAAAGATAACGGTAAAACAGCATAATTTCTTCATAAGCATGAATCCAACAACAGTGAAAGCATCAATAGAGATGCACATTTTTAAAGAGACACTCATCAGTGCATCACCATGATTTAAGGTCATCTTTCCTGTATCAAATGCCACCAATTTGGTACATTAAACCCACAACTGCACTACAGTATTTACGGCCTTCACTTCTAGAGGGGTTCACCCCTTCGGCGATTTACAGCAAGTCTGAAGGATTACTCTCTTAAAAAAAAAAAAAGAAAACACAGAGACTGAAGGGTTGCATATGTCCTCTAGTTCTAGAAGATAACTGTGACCCATAGATGGTATATAGCCTATTTATCCCTGCCTTAACTTTGGTAAATGGTAAAAGTGGAAAAGATCCACTACTTAATTAGCACACTAAAGCTATACTGATGGGAAAATATAGCAGCATATCAGAATTACTATATATCAAGTTACAGCAGTAATTCCTGGGTCACCGATATTGCACTCAATCTAATGTAAATGTGGTTTGTGACAATAACTAAAAATTACCTTTTATTAGGATATTATAATTATACAATACCACATTTACATTAGTTTATGAGTGCATTTTTGGGGGATTCTTTTTTTCTTTTGTTGATTCGTATGCTTCTCATCCCTATTGCACCGTATCTTTTTATTAATTATTTTTTTTCAAGCTGATGCAGGAGTACCTATCTTTCCCTTCCCCAACCCCTCCTTTCCCAAGTATATTACCAATATTGGACTTTTGTGTTACAGTAGATCCTTCAAACTAAAATGTTTGCCTCCCCTGCCTTAAAAGAAATGCTGGTAAGTCTGTGTAGAGGGACAAACATATTGTTTAACCACTCTATAGGCAAGCAATATGGTTAACATATCCACGGTGAATGGCACTATAACGTGCCAAGTTATAAATTGCATTTAATAGCTTAGGTAGGTTAATAAAATGGGGCATATGTACCAAGCGCTAATAATGGCATGTTTAACATAAGATTGACATATGGGAAATCTCAAATTTATTTGCATTGGTGTTCACCTGTATGTACTAACCTTATTTTCTCAATGTGCAGGCCTTAAGCGGTAAAAATGATTTTGGTGCACAGAAATGGAAAGCACTTGGAGCAGATGCCCTGACATATAGCATGTCATAAAAAGTGCCACAGCAGGTTTCCTTATAATATAGTAAACAAAAAACACACAGAACCCCAGCAAGCTCATTTTAGGAACCCGAGCCCTCGGGGCGTGGCCACGAAGGGAGGGGGCGTGTCCTTGGTAAGATCGGGGCTGTGTGTGTGTGATGTGAGATGCGCAGGGGAGATGTGCCAGCTAGCGGGGGGAGATGTACCAGCAGAGGGGGGGGGGGGGGGGGGAGATGCGGCAGCAGCGCGGGGAGATGTGCCGGCAGCGAGAAGAGATGCGGCAGCAGCGCGGGGAGATGTGCCGGCAGCTCCCCGGGTACAAAAGCTGGTACGTATATAAGTGTCAAAAAGGAGAGCTATTGAGCGTGGCAAATGTATACAAGAACCAGAGAAGCCCAATGCTACATCCAATATGACAAAAATACACCGTACAATACTTGAAGGGTAATTTCGTTTAACCCTTTGGCCAAAGCATTGTAAGCCACGACAAGGCAGACCCAGTTCACAGGTCACACTCAGTTCTCAGCTAACACTACCAGATAAAATACTAATATACCTCTATTAGGATTAAAATTCTCATTTACCTCTATTAAGAGGGAGAAAGACCAAAATTGGATCTATATCCAGTAAAATAAAAAAGACCTGCTGACTTGGGACGTGGGGAGGGGTGAGCTTAAAACCCCGGGAAGGAGGAGCCACTAACCTACAGCAGCTGAAAATAAGTTAACAAATAACACACAGAACCCCAGCAAGCTCATTTTAGGAACCACTGAGCCCCCACAAAATATATATATGCAGTGGTTGACAAATCACCATAAAATCTACTAGCCACACAAAAAAATCTACTCGCCACCTAGTACCAAACGTGTGCTGCTTGGGCCAATATTTACTCGCCCGGGGGTTAAATCCACTCGCCCGGGGCGAGCAAATGTATAGGTTTGTCGAACACTGTATATATGTATATAAGTGTCACAAAGGAGAGCTATTGAGGGTGACAAATGTATACAACAAGCAACAGAGAAGCCCCATGCTACATCCAATATGACAAAAATACACAGTAAAATACTTATATATTTTCTTGATCAAGACAATATATAAATATTTTACTGTGTATTTTTCTCATATTGGTTATAGCATTGGGCTTCTGTTGCTTGTTGTCCCTTCTATTATATGCTGCACGACAGCTTCCCCTATAAAAAAAAAATGTAATGGGTTGTATGTGATCGGCGCTCCTTGATTGCGTACTACACTGAAGGTCCGGTGGCTGGAAACCCGGAAGGGATCACCCGATTGTTCTGAAGAGCAGTCCTGTGATCAGGAAGTTCCGTAGGGTCAGCCTGTAGCACTGAATGGATTAAATGGTATGCACACACATCTACAGTACGTTCCCTACCATTTTTAAGACACATTAGAAACAGGGGACGTTTAATCCCTTGAAAACAAAGCCTCAACTTCAGGGTCAACCTGACCTCTAAGACTATGGAACACTCGGAGGATTAAAACATACGAAACACGTTAGGATTTTATTTACTTTCAATACCGTTTCTACACAATTACTAAAAATGAAAGCATTGTTGGCAATACAGTAGTTTGAATAAGTAAACTGATCTGCTTAATCACCGTTTAAAGTAGAGAAAGACAAAAAACAAAAACAGTCACACACTGGAAACAAAGATGCAGTAATGTTGCTTATAACTGCACCAAAGACAAAATGATTCAGGTGAGTTGGTCCGCTACATTTAGTAATAATATATCGCATTATTTCTGGAAATTAAATTTAAACACTACCAATTTTAAAAACAAGGCACTGGGTTAAGAAGAAGTCATGCCTACTGTATCTTCTGATAGCAGATTCATAGGACTTTTGTGTTTGGCCTAATACCAATGAGAAATGAAGATGGAACACTAACTTTTTATAAGAAGGCTAAAGCTACCACGCTGCAGTTTCTTAATCCATTCATTTTTCCAACTGTGTTTTGAGGTCATCAATTTCTTATCTATATGGCTTTGCACCAGTAGCACCCTATTCCTGGCGGGTCTGCATTTCCTTTCATGCCATCTGAAGATTATTTTCTTTTTCAGTCAATTTAACCTGCAGTTTTGCCAGTTCCAATACAGCTGCTCTTTAACTTCAATAGTTGGTTGTAACGATGTTGCTTTTTCTTTGTTTGGTATCGGCTGTGGCTGACTGTTCATTTTCTAGCGTTGTAATTCTGGTTCCACAATCTTTAGTAACGTTCATCTTAAAAGTCATTGAAGTGTAAGGAAAAGTGATGTTTGATAGCTTTAGCCTATTCTTGGTCTCTCCTAACAATGTATCTGTTCTATTTAACAAATCAAAGAACAATTAGAGACTCAAAGTAAAGTGTTTAGGTTTAAAACAATAATTGGCAAAATTGATGTTAAACCATGTTGTATGACTGAATTCACGAGTGACACTTTCACAAATAAATGTCTTTAAAACTTAAGAGTAAGCTATGCATTTGAATGCCATGTTTGGAATACATAGATCTACTTCAACAAAATGTAACTTTTATTACAAAGGAAAATACTTTTTAAATCCCACCATTTCACTTCTAGAGAGTTATTCTTGATCATCTGAAATTGTATTTTGTTTTGTCTGCGTTATGACTGTTTGAGGTAATTCTAGCCTTGCCCAGGACATTGGTTCAGATTTTTTCATGAAAATTTCAACCTTTGTTGCCGTCATATTTACATAACTTTTTTGAACATCAATTACCTAAAAAAAATTAAAAAAAATTGTAAGGTTTAGTAATCTTCACATAAAACAAACCTCCAGTCATGAATAACCCCATGCATGCGTTCCCATCACATACAGTACCTCTCCATATAATAAACACAAGGCTGCATCTTTAGTAACTTTGGGTAACCTGCTGCCCCTGTTCTATTCTATGAATACCAAGATGTCTGAGTAGGCTGAAATTGGAGACCTTGGAAAAACTAAGCAGCTTGACTGAAAAGTAGATATTCCAATTTGCATTTTTTTTAACCTACGTTGCATTAATCACGATAACCGTCTAATTAAATACAAAAAAAAAGAAGCAATCTAATAATAATTAGATATGATCGACTGCTGATGAGGCCAACCAAGCTCATAAACAACTTGAATAAAAAATGTGTTCAGTCGATACCACATATCATTGCTAAAAGTGCAATACCGAGTGTAATAAAGAACATTTGCAACATCATCATTGATTACAGTAGTACATTATATCTAGCATAGACCCTTGTAATCATTTGAAAGTGCAATGCAATCATTCTATTAACTGCTTCTGACTTGAGGGGGAAAACATACTGCAGCACTTACCCCCCACAACTGTAAGTTATGTTGAAATTCCTTCTCTCCATCAAATACTATCTGGATGTTTACCTAGAAGAAAAATGCAGTATAAAAATGAATTAACTCAGTATGTTCTACTCAATGAATATAATAATGTCAATTAGGAAGTGAAACAGAATCAACCACTAACTTTTATATTTAAAGTACATTTTTGATTTTTATTATACCAAAATGCACGCAAGTTTTATCTACTGCGAAATAAGAAACTAAATATAGAATGACTTATGAGCGTGTGTGCTGAATCGCAAAGGGACCTTTCATAACCTCCCTACACAAACAGGCAATAATGGCTTATTCATTATGACAAACAAATAGGATGAGCAGTCAAGATTTGGGAGAAACACGATATAAATATTTCAACTGAAAACATAAAAATGAAAGGGCTCCCAGGAGATTAAGTGACAAGAAGCCTAGTATCAGAACATCAAAACACTTTGTATACCCAGGACACACCTGCTTCAGCACAGTTGGCTCAGTCAACGACTGAAGCAGGGATATTCCCTGAAGCAGGGCTAGCCTTAAAACCTGACCTGTTGGTAGCCCTTGAGTTGGCCACGTCTGCCCTAGTAAATATGATTTGTACTAAATCCAGAGATGGGGGTCCAACATAATACTGTACAAATCTTCTGTCACCTGAGTGTATATATAAACTCAGTTAAAACAATGTTATCATCCTTAACAAGAAATGTCAAGTTATGGAAGTCAAATTCCAACTGTACTCATAGAGTGTTTTGACCGAACACAAGACAGTAATGACACTGGGAGATAAATGCTCAAGAGATTTCGAACGTGTTTATCTGTGATTCATATAGTGGCTGCTCTAGCATATGAACTTATATTTCACATCACGTATTTCACATCATTCTCAACCCTAAATTCAAGATGCATACCCTGCATTTTTTTTGTAGAATAAAACAAGAAATGTTAGAAAATACCAAAGAGCAAACTTACCAGTGTGCCATTAGCTTCTACATAGCTGAGCTCTGGAAGGGAATTTTTTGCATAGATTGATATAGTCACTCCACCACCAGTTTGATGCCAGTCATGTCTACAAGGAACAACTTTTTTACCCTGAAAATGAATAAACAATTTTTATATATATATATATATATATATATATATATATATATATAATATATACATATATATATATCCAACCTTCACACACGTTAAGAGGCCCAATGGATGCAATGAACGTTCGGACTGTAAAGCATCCATTTATACCCACAAACCAAACAAATGTCAATTTCAAACGATCACGAGTCACCACATCACCAGTTTGATTGTTTGCACCAGGGTTTCTGGGTATAAATGTTAGCCATTGCCACACCTTCATGAAGAAGGTCCTCCTCCTGTTGGACCGAAACATTGGTTTGTGTTCATGTTCCCAATTCAATTTTTTTGCTTATCATATCGGAGTGCTGTTTCTTGATTTCTTTTAGGGATCAAATTTGTGTTGTGTTATTTCTATGTGACAAGCACCATGACATACTATACCTACTGGATATATATGCAAACTATGGCAAGGGACAGATGAACAATTTAATCATGCAGTAATAATAGCTAGCAAGACACTCAAATGTTAAAATGCATTCAATAAGTATAGGGGAAGGGGAGAAAGAGACAAGGGATAGTAGTGGGATCAAAAGTCCAGATATATACAATATGTGAAGAATTACGTCAATCCCGAAAAGTTCTGCAAAACTGTGTTTGAAGACAGTGGAAGTGGAAATGTGGAGGATAATATGCTGTATTGATGGTGAAAATGCCAGCGTCTTCGCCACGCAGATCGCTGACTAGCTTATGCAGGGAGAAAACATCAAGGGTTCGTACTGTAAGTTCCACAGGGTAGCGAATAATGAAGGCATTTGGATAATTAGCCTGGTGTCCGTCATATCAACAATTGTGTGCCCGTTACTCTGTCGCCTCAGGTTCTATACAATCCCCTGCTAATGAAGGTAAGTGAATGTAGCAAGTCGTTCCTGCAGTAATGAATTCCTACAATGTAGCTTTGTGAGTTGTATAAAACCTCCCATAGGAAAGCTATTGACAGCTGAGCATAAAACTGATCCAAGTCTCAGTTAACACCAATGTACCGTCTTTGACGTGGATCCAACTAGTTTCGTCACGCTATCCGGTGACCTCAAATAGCTAGAGGGGATATAGGACCATTTAAATGTCCCAAAATAAACACACCTGTATGGTGTGAATAGAATGTATACTTTTATCAATGCAATTAACCGCTTACATACTGGAATACAAATGGGAAAGAACATAAAATCAACATTAATGTACGCCAACACATTGCAGCAGTCAAGTATTTTCGTGATGCAGATATAGATTTATCTAATATTCAGAGACAATTAATTTTATTAAGTATAGATTTTATTCTTAGCCAATTATTTTTCATTTGAAAATGTCTTCTATTTACAAACATATGGTTCAGCCATGGGGAACAAGTTTGCCCCCAGCTATGCTAATCTCTTTTTGGAAAGATCTTCACATCTGGAACGATGTGAGGCTAGGGGCAGGCATGGTTTACTTTGGCAGCTATATAGATGACAAGATTTTTATTTGGGATGGAGAGGAAAAGGCACTTAAAGATTTGTTTAGCTCTTGACAATGATGATATGGGTTTAAAATGTACATATACTATTAGTGCCATGTCTGTAATCTTTTTGGACCTCATCTTATCAGTTGATGGGGATTCCAATATTATTACAGACACACTCTTTCAACCGGTGGAGGTAAATAGTTACATTCATGCGACAAGCAACCATCACGAGATGGTTGAATGATATTCCACTAGGTCAATTTCACCGTATTAGGAGAAATTTTACTATTTATGTATTTATTGAAAAATATTCTTCAAAAAAAAAATCTTCTTCTCGGGCAAAGGTTATGATGTGCGTCTGGTTCAAGAGGCATTAAATAAGGTGGCAGTCCTAGATAGGGATTCCTTGCTGGCCAAATCTAAGGTTCAGAATCCTTCCAACACCTTTAAGTCAGATTTTTCTAGGTCCAACCAACGACATGAAGCACCAAAGTTCATTACAAAGTTTAATGGGTCAGCACATGGAATACATAAGATACTTAAACATTGGGCAAAATTGGGACAAAACATTAATAAAAGCTTAAAATAAAATAAAAACACAAACCCAGCACAATAGAACAGAAGAATACTGCATAAGTGAATAGGTCATAAGCTGAAGATCTCCTACCTCTCCTCTTTATGGGATTGTGCTGCCTTTGCCACTGCTTTGTGAGCGGCTGTGGGCGCTATTTGCGGGCTATGGGTTATGTGCGCGCTTTGTGGGAACTCAGTGTGCTTGGTCGCTCAAGGCCACGATCACAATGCACCCTACCACTTCAAAGGCCAGCATCTTTCACATTAACCGAAAGACCACACGGAATTACCCCCCCTCCTCACACAGTACCCCCCTGCTCACACAGTACCCCCCCTGCTCACACAGTACCCCCCCTGCTCACAGAACCCCCTCCTGACACATAACCCTCCCCCCCTGCTCACAGTACCCTCCTCCCCCCCCCGCTCACACACACTCTCATGCTGTCTCTCATACTGACACACACACTGACACAGTCAAACACACAGAGCCACACTGTCTCTTTAAGGGAGGTTGATCTCGCAAGACGGAAGCTGAACCAGGGAGAAGAGCTGCCAGACGCCGGGTAAGTGCTGCGTGAGGTTGCCGCTGCCCCACTGGGTCTGGGAACGCTGGGAGAGTTCTCAGCTTTCCCCCTCCGGCGGACGCGGCACCACTGATGCGCGGCCATTTAATTATTTTTTTTGCGGAGCCATTTTTATCTGCGACTCCGTTTATAACGCGGTGGTCTCGGGTGGCCCCTGAGAACCACGCTATAACGGGGTTAAACTGTAGTTGTTACTATGTTAGTGTACAATAATGTTGATTTTATTTAATATCCCATTTATATTATTCCAGCATGTAAGGGGTTAATTGCATTTGTCAAAGTGTATACACCCTAGTCACACCTTACAGGTGTGGGTATTTGGGGACATTAAATAGTCCTAAATCCCCTCTAGCTCCACGCTGATGAAGTCACCTGATAGCATGACGAAACTAGTTGGATCCACAGACGTCACATTGCTGTTAGCGGAGACTTGGGTCAGTCTTATGCACAGCTGCTTGCAAATTGCTTTCCTATTAGATGTTTTATACAGCTCACATAACTATATTGCAGCAACTATTTACTGCAGGAATACCTTGCTACATTCACTTACCCTCGTCAGCAGTGGATTGTATGGAACATGAGGCGGCAGTGTAATGGGCACACAACTGTTGACATGGTGGTTGCTAATTATCATCTGCCTTTTTTATTTGCTACCCTGTGGAATTTACGAGCCCTTGATGATTCCGAGTTTTCCATCTGTGTAAGCTAGTCAGCGATCAGAGTGGAGTAGACACTGGCATATTTCACCATCAATACTGCATATTCTCCTCCATATTGCCACACTGTCTTCAAACACAGTTTTGCAGAACATTTTTGTATTGAAGTCCTTCCTCACATATTGTATGGTGACTATAGCTGGACTTTTAATCCCACTTCTATCCCTTGTGTCCCCTTCCCCCCCACCTCTATATGTATTTGAACGCACTTTAATATGAGTGTCTTGCTAGCTATTATTACGGTGCGATTAAAGTGTTCACCTGTCTCTTGCCTTAGAGTGTGCACTCTCTTTTTCCCTCTATCTCCCGCTCTGGACTGGTTGTCCAATTTCAGAGCTGCCGGGACCTTGTGCCTCCTACCTATTGGTATACAAGCATCCCCATCTATAGGCAATACATAATATGTTATTATCCTTACACACATCACTTAATCACGTAGTAGCTGTTTTACTGTGTATACATACTTGCAATTTTTCCAAGTCTTATTCACCATGATATATTTTTACATTGCACTTGGCTATTCCACTGGTCACAATCACTTATCTATATTTGTTACAACACACCTCACTATTTTCTGTCTCTATGTAGATATATAGAGATAGACAGTCTTCGACAAACCTATACATTTGCTCGCCCCGGGCGAGTGGATTTAACCCCCGGGCGAGTAAATATTGGCCCAAGCAGCACACGTTTGGTACTAGGTGGCGAGTAGATTTTTTTGTGTGGCGAGTAGATTTTTTGGTGATTTGTCAACCACTGGAGATAGATACACACACACCTCTATATCCACACACGTTACACAAAACTATATATACACAGATGTAGCCCTTATTACCCCCGGCAACACGGAATAACGCAAGAAGTAATACAGTAAATATTCAATGCATTAAGGACA
The DNA here is from genome assembly GCF_040206685.1 of Ascaphus truei. Lineage (NCBI taxonomy): Eukaryota > Metazoa > Chordata > Amphibia > Anura > Ascaphidae > Ascaphus > Ascaphus truei. Next base: position 400,993,712 of record NC_134485.1, on the reverse strand, counting down.
ATGTTTGTGTGTTTTCAATGGAGCTGTTTATTGTTTTAAAGACATGCAGGGTTAGTACATCAAACTGAATAAAGTGAAAAAAATGTTTTCACTCTACGGAATGTGGCATACATAGAATATACAATGGCATTAGAAAGATGTTGCACATAGGGACCCCAAGTGCAGTGTGCTTACTGTAGTTTTGTAAACGTATCCTAACCAACAAACTTTCTCCAATATCATGTTAATTTTCATTAGATTCCCACAGGCTGAGGGGTATTCAAAGTTTTATTTAATAATTACTTACATCGTCCTTTTTGATCCATAGATGTGTTCCCTTTGCGCATCCTACTTGGGCCAAAAAAGTGTTAAAATCAGAAGTTCTCTTCATGCAGCAGCTCCAATACTTCATCCTTAAGAAATATAAAATAAAGACAAAGTTTGTATTATTAAATACATGAAACATTACTACAAATGCAAATACTGAAAATATGTCATAGAAGATACAGAAAAAAAAAATATTGTAATTTAAAAATGTTTTAGGTGACACTAATGGAGCGGGTTCAATAGAAGCTCGAGTAAAAGAATTATATCCTTGTGTTGCCGCATCCAAAGTGAGCGGGCGACTGTGCTCGTGGCGTCACGAGCGCCTGTAGCGATTTTTGGCCTAAGGGTAGACGGGACCGGGAGGCGTGGCCATGAAATAACGGAGCTGGTTCGCCCTCATTGGGTGAACCGCTCACATGACCCGGCCATTGCGCCACAGAAACAAATGTATTTCTCTGCTCATGGACTGCGAGCAACGAACTCAAGGGAAAACAGGGAAGGGGGGGAGGGGGAGGGGAGAGGAAGGAATATACCCTCGCGACTGCTAAGCAATATATGCTGTGGTGCTGCTATCAGGGGTGAGCAAGAACTAACACTGGGAGAGAGAAGGTACCCCAAAGGAGAGCACTCAAACAGAAGCGCAATACACAGTAGATGGAAGGGGAATAGTTGCAATGATATGAGGAGTGAATGTATTAAAATTACTTTATTTGGAGTCTTGACTCGACTAAAATAAATGGAACGCTAAGTTGCCAGAGTGGATTAGACTCATAGTGAGCCAAAAGCGCAGCGAAAATAAAATGTACCAGGTCTCATGTGTAAAGTGTTTGCTAGTACCCTTGATGATATATGCAGGGTAAAGCCAGATGACTCATTACACCACTGGAATCTGTGTCAGCTATTGTAAAGCTACAGATATTACAACCTGTCGCAGGTATAGCGTCACAAAGACAGGTGAGTGTATGTATTGCCTGCTCATGTGGGATAGCAAGATAAATACTCAAGGTAAGTATCCGCAGTGGTATACCAACACAGAACCATAAGACAAACAGTATTGTCAATAGCCAGTAGTAGGGCAAAACAGGTGGGTTGGTTGCTGCTAGTATCCCCAGAGGAGAGGGGACTGCTGCTGTGGAAGAACACCGTTACAGCAGTGAACAGGTTACACACATTCAGTCAGCATGGCAGTATAGTAGATGTCCTGGAGGGATATGTCTACTCTGCATGCACAAATCAAACGTCTACTGGTCCAGTGAGTTGAAAAAATAGAACAGTAGTACACAAGTAGTGTCTACTTACACTTGAAAAAATGATAAAAACAGCATGAAACTCTGGTAGAATATAAATGGCAGGAACCGTGGTGGTGCTTAATAGCTGGTGCTTAATAGCCCAGCACCTACTTGCTAGTGCCTGTGTAACAGGTATTGCCACAGTTGCTGCTCGAGATACAAATTGTAAGCTTAATACTTGTATCTAGCTCCGTGTAGGGTAGCTAGTGTGGGCTTGGACGCGCTCTGATCACGAGCGTTGGTCCCGCCCCCTTGACGTGATGACGTCGCTGCGCTTTTGGCTCACTATGAGTCTAATCCACTCTGGCAACTTAGCGTTCCATTTATTTTAGTCGAGTCAAGACTCCAAATAAAGTAATTTTAATACATTCACTCCTCATATCATTGCAACTATTCCCCTTCCATCTACTGTGTATTGCGCTTCTGTTTGAGTGCTCTCCTTTGGGGTTCCTTCTCTCTCCCAGTGTTAGTTCATGGACTGCGAGCGCCAGCGCTTCTCATGGCGCGCTCTATGGCCTGACTCAGAGGCACGGCATTTTGATCCCGTCGCGCTCACCATGGACGCAACCTAAGAGAATGGAGCAGCAGCACTCATAATGTGTGGTTTTTACTTTTACAGAGTCGTGTTATGTATGGCAGTGCAGCCGCTTTATTCTCTTACGATTACATGTGGTGCAAGAGGAAAAGTTTTCCCCAGGCAACACAAGCACCCATTCATTTTACTATTTTTCCTTCTCATTTTAAAGCTGCAGTTCAAGCAATATCCTACGTGTGTTTTTTTTAATAAATTAGTTTTGTACTGTGAAAAAATACTAATTTTTAATGTTTCTAATGTAGGAAGCATTTTTGTTTCTATAGAAACCATTTACAAAGTCACAACCTCTTCCCCCTTCTCAAAGGCTCTGGCTTTTGAGCCCTGCCCTCTCTCTAGCAGTGCACCAATTGTATCTAGTACCTGCCTGGTCACATGATCTTCCACACAGAACTTTGCATTGTGGGTAATGTAATCCAGCAATAACTAAATTAAATAACCCAGAGAAAAGCGATTGATTACAGGAGAACGGATCGATCTGCAACTTAGCTGATCACTTGTCAGTGTGCAGATTGTAATGATGCACATATTGAAGGGGATTTTTTTTTTTTTTTATACGTCAGCTTGACCTGCAACTTTACGTAATAATTTGTGTCACATACTGGTATGTGACGAGCCGCTTTTCCATTTAGGGTTAATTGATGTTCGTCAGAATTTCATATTTTTTGTATTAAAAAATAATACAAAAACAGAAACACACTATAATTCATACAGTTTGTTTGTTTGTCCAGCTATAAAAATCCACACGCTTAATCCTACAGCCACCAAACTTGGCATGCTCTCTAACAGGATCAAAAAGAAGAGCGTGGATGGGGTTTTGGTATGTTTGGCCCATAGCTTTGTATACATCATATCTCTAGTATCTATATATCTATAAGGCTTATTAGGGAAGTTTCCGTACAAAAGTTCAGGTATCAAGATGTCTGCAACTCATTATGTCACCAGTATGAAGTCACATGCCAGATATATAGCCTACTAGGTACAACACCCAGTGGCTGACTTGCTTAAGAAATTGTGGTTGGCGGATAGGACGCAGCGGAGGAGACGGCAGTCCAAGGACAGTGAAGGAGGGTGGTTTTTATAGGGAAGGTGGGGGTGAGGCCAAGAGCAGGTTCCAGACAGGTTTGGGGGGGTTTGTAGGGGTCACACAGTTGTTTTGTCGAACAATTTATGGCCTCTTTGATATGGGCCTTTACGGAATATGCTGCGAAGCCGTTTTCCTCTTGCTTGGAAGGATTTTTTTAAATATTATCAAGCAAAGGGAAGAGGACTTCACATCTTATTAAATAGGAGTCTTGGTTGTTGATTGTATTTTAAATTCAATTTGTTAAGGAGAAAAGTCTTGCTAGGAAGCTGCCTTCAGAAATTATCAAAGACAAACATATAGGGCCTTAACAAATGCCACTTCAAGGATTACTGCAGTCACATTTTGAGCTGACCTCTAGCAAAGTATTTCCGGCTATACTGTACATGCGCCAAATACGAAATAGAAAAAAGAAAGATCATATTTATAATTGCTACCTTGTTACAGGTTGTTAATCTGAGAAATGCAGGGTAATCTTGGATAAGATTTGGACAGTAACAAAGTGGAAACTGGACCCACAATGTTGCAGTCAAGGCAAAAACCAGCACGACCCATCCTGTCCCACAAACTGCTCAATGGTATTGGGGAGCACTAGAACTTGGAATAAAACACAAGAACAATAATGATAACTAAAATGTTATACAAACCCTTCATGGAAAATTGGAACACCAGCGTGATACTGACAAACATCTTCATTACTCAGTGGTCCTGCAAAAGTCTAAACATGAAACAGATAAAAATACAAATAATAAAGTACACAATATGTCTGTTTCCATAAACATTCATACTGCTCGTGTAGCAAACTGCACCAACAGGTCAGGTTTGACGGCTATCCCTGCTTCAGCACAGGTGGCTCAATCGTGCTGAAGCAGGGGTATCCTTAAAACTGACCTGTTGGTAGCTCTTGAGGACTGAAGTTGACCACCCCTGGACTAGAAGATACAATAAAAGATGATGGCAATGAAAATGAATGAAATCCTGTTACTGGTTGGACAAAAGCCAGCTTTCTTAAAGTTTCTAGAGTCATCTCTTAAACAATAAGCAACAATGCAACTGTCCTCAGAGATTAGTCCCGGGCACTTGTTTACTTAGAAGCAGTGTGAATCCTAATCCTAATTGAACATGGTTAAATTGTTCTTTAATCTTTGAAACATGAAGTTGAAGGATATCCAGAAAAAAACAAGACAACATTCAAATGGCTATAAGAAATGCATTGTGCAGAAACGGTCAAAATCAACAGCATTTCAAAGACTATCTTGGCCTACAAGATCAGCACACAGTCCTGATGTCGTCATTCTCAGGGTGTGAGGTGGTATTACTACTAAACTGACTTTCAATGGAAATCACAAAAATCAGATTATAGAACAAAATCACTTGGATGAATGTTTTCATATAATCTTTTATTACTACTCATGTGAATTTACTTAAGCCTTCGTGCAATGGAAAGTTTAGTACATAAAATGTGTACTTGGTGTTCTACAGTCAACATTCATGGCACTGCGGTAGGGAGGCTACTTTAAAGGCCAGGCTGCATTAAAGTGTGCTACGAAATGTCAGATATGGGCATGAGGACAACACAGCATCATTGGGGGCTGAGTCAAGGAACAATGTGGGGGTGCCACAGTAGTGGGCAACTGCTCTGTATTTGAGGCAAGAGGCCAAAATACTGCGGTAGCCTGCTATGAGAAAAATACACTATATGGAACATATATGTTCTCAAGAGATGGAGAATTGGGTCTCTTGATCATCTCATTAAACTGTTTTATGTAAAACCTGCATTATTTTAGACATAAGAACAGTAAAGATTCTTTACGACACATTTGAATGGTCACTTCATAAATAGGATTAATTTGCTCTAACATGCTGACCCAACATGCCCTGTACCGGTTCTGCATTTACTGTAGCAACGACATAGCTGCTTCAAAGATCTTTGCTTGTATTGAAGCCTGCCAAGAATCAGCTTTGGCTGTGATTACACTGGAGGGTGGAGATGAGCTCTTTGAGGTCTGTTTGATTTGTAGTTATAAAAGCCTCCTCCTTTCTTTCTATATTCACACAACAACTATATTGAGTCCTATCAAATATAATTTGAATCTGGAGAAATGTAAAAAAAAAATCTCAATATTTGACCATCTCATAAGAAATATTTTTTTTATCCCAAACATTATCATATGACACAGTGAAGGGGGACACCAGTGACTTTTTACCTGGACGTGCGTGTGTGCGTGTGCGCGTGTGTGTGTGCGTGCGTGTACACGTGCACAACAAAACATCTAGGATATATTTCTTGGTCTTAAAATCATACTAAACATACCTTTGAACAACCTCCATTTTTGCAAAAAGTCCCAATCTTGATTTCCCCAGTTTCCTCATCTACATACAGTTTGGGAAGAGATTACTTTATTTGTAAAAATGCATACAAACACAGACCGTAAATCAACCCTCACAAAACTTCCTTTTACAGACAACATGGAAGACAACAGGTTTAAATGTGCAAGATTTAAGTAATCTAATTGCAAGGATAGGTTTAAATTGTCTAATCTTTGCTATCACGTAAAATAAATGAACAAACATTGTAGTTTGGGGAGAAAAGTAGCATGCAAAATAAACAAATCAAGCTACCACATCAATGTTTTTGGTATTCTTACAAAGATTAAATCACACTTCAAATAAAAGTTTTCACATATTGGCATCCCATGTAAAATTGATGCGTTTCTATTTTCTTCTTGTTTGTTTAATTCTAACTTGTATTTCTTTGGCTAATGATGGCAGCATAATTTGTTAAATCAAAACAAGAAAGGGGGACAAAAGTCTGGATCAACACTATGCTTGTATATACATAAGCAGTTTTAAAATACCTATATTTGGCTGATATTGTCAAACATGTGTGTCAATCACCCATATTTAGCCTATAAAACATCCCACTGGTGCCAGATCACTTATCAGAGGTACCAGATCACTTATCAGAGGTACCTCCCCTTTGTTCAAATCAGTCTGAGAAATTCGGAACAGGGTCAGGTCACTTCAACACCTTAAGTTACTACGCTTTCAGAAATCATCTCCCCCCCCCATATTTGGTTTGCCATCCTGCTGCTGTTTATAGAAATATGAGTAACACAAGGTCATTGCAACATACCATCAGATCACATATGCGAGTCACCAGCAAAGAGAAAACACTCAAGTGTCACAGATTTTAAAAATATGCCACAACTTAAAGCAGCAATCCAGCATGGGAACTTATTTTTATTAATATTAGCAGAAACATTGGGTTGCCCAGAGCTGCTGACCAGTGTTCCCCAACATCCAAAGACCCCCTATTTTTTACATTGCAAATGCCCGAATATGGGGATATCCAGGGCTCAACAAACCCACATGCCCTCTTGCCCAGGGCGGGTGAATTATGGGAGCTGGCGAGGTGGCCTCCTCTCTCCTCAGTGTCTGTATTTACTTCTGTGTCTGCGCCATATGCTGTGCAGGGGCCCATAGCTAATCCTAACCCCTCTGCGGCTAGCCAAACCTCCACCCTCTGCCCAATCGCAGCGCCCCAACGCCAACAATCCCCGCCCCCAGTAGTGACACCCTGTCTCGCCAAACCACCGAGCAGAAGGAGGGCGTCGATTGATGCGCGCGGCGGCCAATGGCAGGAGATGGGTGGCGGCCGGATGGGAAAGGAAGGGCAGAGCGGAGAGAGTGGGAGCAGCCATGGGGAACCGGGGGATGGAGGAGCTCATTCGTTGGTCGGTAAGTAACCTTACCCTTCCCTAGGAGAGAGATATGGGGAGGCCCCCCCCCACCCCCAGGAGAGATGGGAAGCCCCACGCTGACACCCCCGTGCAGGGGAGAGGAGATGTGAAGTGCGGGGGGGAAGGGAAGTTATATATTTTCATTGTGTGTACTGTATATGTATGTATATTTTTTTCCATTGTGTGTATATATAATATATAAAAAATAATTCAGTGTGTATTATATATATTCATGTGTATGCTCATTGGGCCATTTAAAAAAAAAAAAAAAAAAAGTCTGGCGAGAAGCAATTTTTTTACAATTTGTCGAGCCCATGGCATATCTATATTTGGGCATCTATGACATCGTACAGGCTGCCAGAGGGAGACTTCAGGGAGGGAGAGACACACGGCTGCTGTAAATTAGTTTCTGTAGTTTGTCAGAAGACGAACGCTGAGGGGGTGCCATTCAGAAGTAGGGACCTCCTCAGAGTTAACCTTCCAATGTTTTGTCGACCCCAACAATGACCCCCTAGGTCTAGGAGATGCCGACCCTCGGATTGCGCACCATTGATGTTGCTGTCAGAGGGAGCTGCAATGCATTACAACGTTAAACAATCAATTATTTACCCAGGAGAACAACAATTACCTGTTGCTTCCTGATTATTGTGTGTAGAAAGTTTCAGTTTTTCCAGTGCTTGTTTCAGAGAAGCGGATACTTTCAGCTGTAACCGTGTCACAGGCTCGTCTGGGCTGAAATAGTTTACTTGAGTTAGCCATTGCACTGAGCAGACAAGATAATGCAATGAAGGGTTAACATGAGAAATTCATTTTTTTAAACAACCATAAATAGAGTAACTGAAATTTAAGCAGCGAAAGTTGCTTTTGTTAAATGCAAGTTTATTGTAAGATTTGTCTCTGTAGTACAAGCCAGGATGAGCTTAAAATTAAGCTGTACACTGCAATACCATACACATGCAGATGCATGAAGTCTAGAATAAAGTTGAAACTGGAAAGTTCTCAAGATAAGAGTAAAGAAACAGTTAAGGTTCAGAGTCCTAATATCCATTCAGTCACCATCACAATAAAATACATTCCTCTCTATAGGTTACATAGTAGATGAGGTTGAAAAAAGACATGCATCCATCAAGTTCAACCTATGCTAAATTTAGACAACTGATACTTTGTCCTATACAGCTCAACCCCGTTATAGCGCTAACCGCTACAACACAAATACGCATACAACGCAGTCTGAGCGTGGCTCCCGATTTAAAAACCATCTCCAAGTTTTTTTGGGGGGGGAGGGGGTTTAGCGAATTGGCCGCCGCGCGAGGACTTACCCGGCACCTGCAGCTCTCTCCTCTCTCCCTGCGTCCACATGCGCGGCGCACATCTCCAAGGTTTTTTTTCTAATAACATTCAACGCTTTATTGCTAACACACACAAATAATTTTAGCAGACCATGCAGGAATTGAACCCATGATCCATCATAACTAGTAGAGATTCTTTACATGCTACACCATAGGATTGGTGTGATGTCATTGACTCTATTATCAAACTTTACTTCTACTGCACAGTACTGAAATGCAGTACTGTGCAGAAGTTAAGTTTGATAACAGAGTCAATGACATCACACCAATCCTATGGTGTAGCACAGGGGTGGGCAACCTATTTTTCAATGTAACCACAGGTGTGGCGAATTAGAAGTGAAAATAGCCGCACCATGTTTATAAATTCTCAGACCGCAACCCCTCATAAGCTCTCACTCCCTCATCCTCTCAACCCATCTCACGCCACCACCACTACCCTCCTCCTCATCTCCTCACCCCACTCATCATCTCATTTAACCCCCCTCATCATCTCCCTCAGCACCCATCAACATCTCCCCCAGTCACATTCAGCAGGCCCCCTCACCATCATCAACCACCACCCCATGCCTACCTGATCGTGGCGGAGGAAGAGGTGGTGGCGGAGGCGGGTCTAGCCAGGGGGGAGTTTGGGACCGTGTCAGCGCATCAAAGTCAGCACATCAACTTGCTGGAGCGGGCTCGGAGGGGAGGTAGCGCATCACACCGCAGGAGCGCGCTCCTTCCCAATCAAGGAAGGCGGAGGGGTTGATGGGGCTGTCACAGGCCGCACAGGGAGTCCCGGCGGCCCGTATGTTGTAATTCGCCACACTTTGACTGCCAATTCGCCACAAGTGGCGAATAGCGACAGGGTTGCCCACCCTGGATGTAGCAGGTAAAGAATTGCTACTAGTGTATGAAGGGTCATGGGTTAATTCCTGCCTGGTATGCTAAAATTATTAGTGTAGGGGGGTTGTGTGTGTCCATTAGAATATACAATTTAAAAAAACAAAAACACCTTGGAGATGTGCACCGCGCACGTGGACGCAGCCTGATGAAGCAGGGAGAGGAGAGAGCTGCAGATGCCAGGTAAGTCCTCACCCGACACTCATTTCACGAACGCGGTCTCATTATGTGGGCAAATCGGATTACTCCCTGGATCAACATCCTTCCCATGTTTACTTATTTGAACAAATGTATTGTATCTGCCATCACAGTCTCCATGGGTAATGAATTCTACATTTTAACTGCCCTTTCTGTAAAGAACCCATTCTTTTGTTGCTACACACACACACACACACACACACACACACACACACACACACACACACACACACACACACACACACACACACACACACACACACACAAACACAAACACACACACACACACTTTAAAGCTGCAGTTCAGTCTTTTTTTTAATTAATTTTTTTACTGCAATAGTTTTATGTGTGCAATCTCTAATTACCTAAAGAACTGTATAGCTGCAGCTCAATTCGTTCTCCATAGGTCGAAATTTTGTGACATAATTAGTGAAGGGATCTGTTTATATTCTGCTTGTCTGTCAGTGGAAGCTCATGAATATTCATGAGCAATCCCGCACTGACATGTGCTAGAGGGAGGGCAGGGCTGACAAAGGGGTGTGCCAGGGCTTGTGACAGGACATGAAGGGGCAGTGCCTTAGCAAATGCTTGTTAAAATAGAATACAAGAAAATTAGTCTTTCAAAGTTTTTTTAAAAACAGAAAATGCTAAAAGTATTTTTTCTTACTACAGAACTGATTTATTAAAAAAAACACACACGCAGGATATTGACTGAACTGCAGCTTTAAGCTGTTATTGATGTCTTCCAGATAAGGGGAGCGCAGAGTGCCACAACGTGGATAGGTGAAATAGAGAAACTGAAATAATGGTATAGCCAGTTATGACAAATGGTGTATATAAATAAAGTGTGTGTATGGTCACCCTCACAAATTGATCCTTATAGATCAGGCATATCAGAGATTCAATCTCTCTCTGATGGGAGCAGTGGTGAGGATTCTCCAAAAAAAAATGTCCACTTTCCTTCTAGTGTAACGAGATGTACATGAAAAGGTATCCTAACTCATAATATATACTAAAATGTTTAGATACATTGTAAGTCAGACACCATTTTTTTTTTTTTATTACTTAAGCTTTTATTGATCGTTTTTCAGGACGGGGCACATAAAATAGGGGGGAGGGGGGAGAACATTGGTACATATAATCTGGAAATATCACATTTGGGGAGGGATTAGGAAAGAGGGAAGGGGAACAGCATTTGTACATATATAATATAGTGAGCATCAGTTTAGATACAACATAAATCACACCGTTCGTTATATTTTAATTTAGATGTTACAAAGGGTATTATTTCCACAATTTACCATAATCTGATCCCTAGTAAAAGTAACCAATCCCAAGATAAATATATGATTTCTTGGGAAAAAGATCTGAATACTAATTTAGATCTCGATATATGGAAAAATATATGGGAGGCTGCCTCCAAGAACTCATCACGTGTTGTGATCAAGGAGAATATCTAAAAACTAATATTCAGATAGTATATGACCCTACTAGGTTACACTCTTTTCTCCCAGGTGTCTCGCCACTATATTGGCGCAGACACCCCACATTTCTAACATTGAAAGGGAATGAGCGGGTATCTGGAAATTGGAGAGAGAGGGGGGAGGGGGGGGGGGAAAAGGAGGTTAAATGACCTAGCCAAAAGACAAACTTTCTGGATTTATAAAATGCAAACACCCAAAGGTCTGAATGTAGACATAGACATTGGTGTCTTTTTGGTCTATCTCCCCTGCCCACCTATCCCTCGTTCATTCTCCACTATGTTATGCAACACCGTGGATACATTAAACCTTATGTTTATGGTTTCACTCAGTAGCCCACTAATTGCACGTAAGACTATAAGAGTGTGTTTGTTTTTGGCACCCACTACTGTCCGTCTCTTTCATTTTAGTGTTGCATTTCATGTATACATTTTTATGCTTTTTAGGGACTATTTAGGTCCAGGCGCTGTTATTTAGCCTTCTGTTTGATGATTACATTGATTTACATGCCCATTATGTTGTAATCTAGTATGCTTGTACAATAGCATTCACGCTCTCATTCTTACTAATTAGAATTGTATAGCACTATGTGTCATTTCACCAGCCCTCCTTACCTCGTGTATCACTGCCCCACGGCTTTTGGTATTGTCGCTATGTTGCGAGTGACATTCGTTAATGTTTAAATAAACCACACCGGTATATATTCATTACATTTATAATATATAATTATACAATTAGAATTGCACTAAGAGTAAGGTATAAATACAATAAAAAGAATGTGATGGGGCAAGATTCCTGACGAAACTCCGGCGAAAACGCGTTGAATCAGCATCTATCGTGTGGAGGACTGGAGTTGGAGCCCTGGCGCCGAGTGATCCACACCCTGCAGCTTCCGCCCAAGTCGAGACATCAGAGGAAGTGACGGATGCGGAAGAGAGCAGGCAGAGACCAGCAGGAGAATACCACGGGTCTCCAACATGCGTTACTTATATGCAAAATGCGAGTTTGACATTATCAATACTTTGTACTACAATTGTCCCAGACATAGTACACCCTTTGGAGTCTTCCTTACACTTGAAGGAAAGTGGACAAATCTCTTTGGAGAATCGTCACCATTACTCCCATCAGAGAGAGATTGAATCTCTGATATGCCTGACGCTTTATTTATATACACGATTTGTCATAACTGGCTATACCATTATTTCTATTTTTTGTCTCTCTCACATATCCACATTGTGGAACTCGACGCTCGCCTTATCTGGAAGATATCACTATGGTTTTGGACCCGAGGACAGTCCTTTAAAGGTTTCAGAGCTGCTTTACATTTATATTCTCACTTGATTGTTTTATCACTATTTTGGTGGTTGTTAATTATATTCATCCACCTTGCAAAACATTGGTTGTTTCACAATGTACAGTCACATTGGTTGATTTCACACGTAATATTTTGGGCACGTTGAAGTTTATATCATTGAATAGACCTGTAATAGGATCGCCCAATTACAACCCTTCCTGTTTAAGAGGTTATTGCCCTGGTGCAGGACCATTGCTATCTTACCACCGGAAGTCTACCGATTCAGGACGTTGTCACATCAAACATACTCTTATTCCCAATTTTAAAAAAATCCAGACAGGAAATGATTAGTGAACCAATTAATAAGCTTGACCAATGAACACAAAGTTTGTTTTAAACACAAGCTGCATAAAGGCCATTTTTAAAGAGAGGCTGAGTACACATTAAATAATGCTTTTCTTGAAAAGGGAATATCCTGGGGTAAGAAAACTGCAGGTCTACATAAGAATGTTCCTTGGTTCAGACCCCCAATTCCTCCTCTCCCCCCCTTCAAAATCACTGGCTGGTATTCTGGCTATTACACAATCCACGTGTAGACCTGTACAGTTTATAATTTTAGCATCTAAAATGATGTGAAAACTGAAAAGCAAGAGCAATCTGACGAGGATGTAAATGTATTAAGAAATGGCACTGTTGCTAAAAATAAAACAACCTTTGTTCTACTGACCTTGGCCTCTTTATTGACTCTATTGGTTTTGGTGCTTGAATAATACGCTCATTAAATTTAGGCTTTAAGTCGGGCAGATCTTTTTTGTCCGATGTTTTGACCTCAGGCTTTACAGGTTCAGGAGGTTTTTCATTACTATGCTGTCCCTTTGTACAGCCCTGTAAATGTAAAGAGAAAAAAAATACACGTTCTTTACATATGAACAAGTCTCTATAAGAAGGTGTTTCATAAACATCATATACCAGATATAATGCAGTGAAATGTGGTAAATCAAAGAAAACCTTGGGAGAAGTGAGTTACTGGCCTAAACAGACTACAACGCAAATGTTATTTATCTAGAGACAAGAGACGGTAGGAATACATGTAAGTGCTTTGTTTAAAGCAGCAAAACATGTAGTCCAATAGCCAAAAGTCTGTCTTGGGCGTCTGTGTGCACAGCAAGGTCACCATAGGTGTCTCAGTCAATGGAGCTGTTTGAGAGGGAGCTTTGCGTGGCCAGTGTTGACCGGTGCAGGGGGATATTAATTTTTACCTCAGCTGCCTCTCCGGTCTGGGACCAGCTCAACTCGTCTGCTCCTGCGTGCTGCCGTCTACTATTGCCAGAATAGAAGAGAAACTTCGGCGCAACTGCGCATGACTGAATCAATAAGGCTCCCGGATGATCTTCAACAAACTTTATTGACACCACACACAAGGGCTACACCGCGATCTCCCCCTCTACGCGTTTCACCCTCTAGGATAGGGCTTCGTCTTGGAGTGACGAAGCCCTATCCTAGAGGGTGAAACGTGTAGAGGGGGAGATCGCGGTGTAGCCCTTGTGTGTGGTGTCAATAAAGTTTGTTGAAGATCATCCGGGAGCCTTATTGATTCAGTCATGCGCAGTTGCGCCGAAGTTTCTCTTCTATTCTAGCAAAACATGTAGCACTGCACCATTTAACATTTTTTTTAAATTATTATGGGATTGAGCAGAGGTTCTCCAGGGTTGAGCAATATTAATTTCAGCTCCAGAGACCCCCTGCATCCAGAGATACTTGCCTCCATAGGGGGTGCCGGTATCTCTGCAGAGTTTAACGGTCCTGGTCACGCGGTCCAATAGAAAGCCGCAATGGATAAAGTCACAGCTTCCTATTGGCCCACGTGAGACGGGACATTTAAACTCCCCATTTAGTTAGGCACACAAGTTACCTGGCTTCAGAGATACCGGCACCCAGGGCCGTCGACAGGGGGGGACAGAAGGTATAGGTGTCCTGGGCCCGCAGGCTGGGAGGGCCCGGTGGCGAAAGTTGGCCCTGACTTCTGACCAGGCCCGGCTGCCATTCCTCTCACGACCGGGCCCCGGCTCTCTCTCAGATGCCTGCAGGCCTCTATCACTGTCCCACGCCGTTTTGCCTCTGTGACGTCAGCGCGTCGGAAGTAGGCGTGGCCCAGCATCTGGCGAGCCACAGCATGGAGGGAGGCCAAGAGCGCGCCAGCGAGGGACAGAGGGCGAGGGACAGAGGCCGGCAAGCAGCTGGGGAGAACCGAGGCCCGGCCGCAAGAGGAACGACAGACGGACCTCGCCAGAGGTTGGGCCCAACTTGCAGTGCCGGCCAGGCCCCCCGCAGACCATTCACAGCCGGTTTTCTAAAAAATATGTATTGGGGGTCTTTTTTATATGTATTGAGGGAGTGGGGGGGCTTTTTAAAATGCATTAGGGTGGGGTTATATGTATTTTGATGGGGGGGTTGTGTGAGTAGGGTAGTTGACGGAAGGTGGGGGTGAGTGGGATGAGAGAGAGGGAGTAAAAGAGTAAGAGTGAGACGCAGGGGAGAGAAATAAATGCGAGGTGGGAGAGGGGGTGATTGAGGATAGGGAGTGAGACGGAGGGGGGAGAAATACATGGGAAGAGGTTGGGAAATAGAGGGGACTGGTGAGGTGTGAAATGGTGGACGGGAGGGGGGGCTCAAACGTAACTTGGGCCCCCCGGGAAATCTGTATGCGGCCTTGCTGGCAACCCCTACGCAAGTATCTCTGGAAGCAAGGGTTCTCCCTGAAATTAACACAGTTCAGCTCCGGAGACCCCCTGCTTCAATCCTGTAATAAAAAAAAATAATTTGCTGCTTTAATAGAGCATGAATTAGAATGAAGAAATCTAGTATGGAAAGTACACCCAATAAGAGAATTTTTTTCAGGCTGGTCTTAAAATTGAGAGAATGCACATGGCAAGTAGTGAGGGGAAGGGAGTGGAAATCGATACGTGAGACAGGAGGGACAGAGTAGTCAATCTTAAGCAGAGTGCAAATGGCCAGAAACGATATTCAAAGAGTGTAAAGAGGGGAAATCTAAAGAGGGTAAAATGAGAGCAATTATTTTGCAGTTACTACGGACTTTAACGAGAAACACAAAGAGTTTTAGGAGAATTACATTTTTAAAAGAGAGTTTGTGCATTAACGTTTTAGTAGAGACAGAAAAGGGCATCTTTATTTATTTAGCAATGTTCCCAAAAGCACAAACTTCCACATCACCCATGCCTTTTAACCTAATTTTAATCGCTTTTCCTTTTTAAATCAGGCCTAGTATTAATGCTTTAGATTGCTAAAGGTCCTGCAACATATATCAGGATTATCCAGCATTCAATGGCTAATTATAAAAAGCAGAAATAAATATTAATTCCAAAATCAGTACTGCAAAGTGACAATACAATATCTCTTCTACCCCCTCCCCCCAAAAAAATAATAATGCATAAACGCATACCATCAAATAATGTACATAAATTAATGTAGCATTGCAGGCACCTTAAGAATATTTCTTAAAATAAGATCAAGTAAAAAAAAAAAAAAAACAACAAAAAACACTTACCACAATACCTAGGAAATCGGAGAAATCTGTTGTTCTCTTCTTACAGCAAGACCAGCCCTGTGAGCATTAAAACAGATACATGTCAAGTCTGCTCTAACCCCAGAACCTAAAGCGCGGCCAAATGTAAACAAAAGACAAAAATATCCAATGCCACATCCAAATGTGACAAAATATATAGTTAAATACCTCAATGACAGTATTCTCATGAGTAAGGGTCATTTAGTTAAAACCTTTGGCCAAAGTGTTAAAAGCCTGCACGCCATGTGACAGGAGGCTTGCTGGAGGGAGACTTATACATGCATGCATGATGTGGTGGGTTCTGTGGTTAGAGCTTGCTGGGATTGTTTGATTAATCATTTTAATTTTCATCTTGCATCAGTTGTTTGGAGGTTATTGGCCCAGCCTCCCAGGGTTTAAGCTCACCCCACCCCACTTTTTAAGTAGTAGGTCTTTTCATGTTCCTGTGTGGACAGACCCACTGAGGTCATTCTCCCTCCAGCAGAGGTAAATGAGAATTTGCATAGTGTTAGGACCTGCTTACTGGTCATGGCCTTGACATGGCTTGCAGGCTTATAACACTTTGGCCAAAGGATTTAACTAAATGACCTGTACTCAGAATACCGACATTGAGGTATTTAACTATATATTTTTACTTTTGTTGCATACATGTAAAATATGCAACATTTTTCATGGCTTAATCTCTAAAATCAACATTATTGATTCCATTCATAGAATCAGGTTGTTTTTTTTAATTTTTTTTAGCATCCGCACCTTTAACGCATCATGGAAGACTGGTACACCTGGGTGATAAGTACATGAATCTGAAAAAGAAGATGTATAGGTTGAACATAGCATTATGACTGCATAATTGCAAGAGAACTTAAAATGTAACTATTTGGGTATGTTTCCTTGAGTTGATTAGGCAAACCCCTCCCTTAATTGTTAGTCAAGTGACTGTGTTTTAGAGCAGGGGTGTGCAAACTGGGGGGCGAGTGCAGTTGCAGAGGTCCCACTCTCTTCCCCCAGGCATTTAAATTAAATACCGGGGAATGTGTGAGGCCTCTGCAACAAGAAAACTTAACAGGATTCATACGTTGTGACGCATCACCATGGCAAATGACGCCATGGGGTCATGTGACGTCAAGTGACGCTGGAGCGTCATGAGACGCAGCAGACAGGGAGGAGGTGGGCCGCGAACTCCGGAGCAGGCAGGGGGGCGCAGCAGGAAAAGTTTGCTCTCCCCTGTTTTAGAATACTTAAGGCAGTCTATTTTGGCTGCGTCACATCAAAAGTGTCACTTTTAAAGTATCTGGCAGAGTTAATTTTGGAGTTGAAATTGGAGGTGAAGATTTGAGGAAGATCTGGACTCTGCACAACAACTTTGCAACTATGAGAACTTCATTTTCTAAAAGCTGTGTTTGTACTCTTCCTATCCCCCAGTACCTGGGAAGTCTCTCCTCCTGCATCTCGCCATGCCCTCCCTATTGAATTTTCTGTTTACTCACTCCTTTGTGAATGTCTCTGTTCTCTCCAACTTTCCCACTCCACCATTATTTATACACCTCTCTCCCAACAACTTCTTTACTTCTCAATAAAAAGCACCCACACAAATTCTCTATTCACACCCTCTACCTACTCTTCCTGCTGCTCGGGATCTCTCCTAAGCCAGACATACACATACACACACACCTGATCTCACCCATGCCTTACTGCAGGGGGGCGCAAACTTTTTTCCCTGCGCCCCCCTGCCGGCTGTCCCCTCACTCCCGCGCCTCCCCCAACCCCAACTTACCCGCGCTCCGGCGTAATGACGTCACGTTGCCATAGCAACGTGACGGCACATGACTTCGCAGCGTCATTTTGACGCCGTGTTGCCATGGCGACGCAGGGAGGAAGCCGCCGGAGCCACGGTAAGTTAGGTTTACAGAGGCCCTGCAGCTCCCCCGGCACTTAATTTAAGTGCCTTCGGGAAGCGCGCGGGGCCTCTGTAAACCCTGCGCCCCCCGTCGGCAGTCTCGCGCCCCCCCCTGGGGGTCGCGCCCCAGTTTGCGCACCGCTACCTTACTGCCATCTCTTCCCCTGTAAATGGTAACTTGCTCATTTAATACTGACTAACCTTTAAAACTGGCCCCACAATTCAAGCATCCCGATAACCTGCACTCATGGTTACTGTCCCACACTCAGTCACTCCTACCACCCATTGTGGCCAAGCACTGCCATCTACAGCACTTATTCCCTCACCTACTGTCTCTGTAAATTTCCCATCAAACCTCTTAGATTGTAAGCTCATGGGGCAGGGGTTTCCTTTCCTATTGTCTGATTTTGCAGCACTTATTGCATTATTATAATTCCCTGTACTGTATTCTTTCTGAAGCACCTTTGTGGAGTACACTTTTGGCGCTATATAAAGACATACAATGCAATACATCTGCGGTGCGCAAAGTGGGGGGGCGCGAGGTTTACAGAGGCCCCCGCACGGCGACGTCAGGCTACGGTCGCTGGAAAAAAATCAAATTGAGATGACTTCCAGCGATCGCGACCATGCCGTCACACTTACTATAAGCGCACATGACGGCGGCAATGCATTTATTTTGCTGCAAAGTCGTGTCGCTGTCACTATAATCGCAGCCTAACAGTAAAACAGAAAATTGCCTGTGTAGAAGTACACACTGACTGTTAAAAGGTGGTCACTTTAGAACTATGAGAGCAAGCGATGCATGTACAAGAGGGTTAGACTGGTTTATAAACCTTTAAAACTATTGTTTCAATTCCTACCCAATCCTTTGTTTTTAGTACCTTCCTTACATTTTCAAGTTCTGAGAAACAGTCACCCAGAACAGAAAGTGCCTGAATAGGGAACAGAAATAGTTAACAGGAACGTTCATCGAAACCAATCAAAGCATTGTAGAAACAATTTCTCCATCAGTTATTAATTTCTTTTTTTTAAAAACAAGACCATAGCAAATGATAAATGCCAGATCTTTAAGCTTAGTGAAGTTAAAATGGGCAACTGATGTGTGTACGGTAAGGGGGTGATCAGGATTTTAAGAGGCTCAAGCCGTTGAGGGTGCGCAAACTTTGTGCGTTGCCCCCCCCCCCCTTACCTTAAATCCGGCGTCAAATGACGTGCGGGGTCACGTGACCCGCGGTATCATTTGACGCCATGGCGACGCATTGCTGTAGACAAGGTAGGAGACACTGCAGAGGCCTCACACGCCCCCCCAGCACTTCATCTAAATGCTGTGGGGAAGAGCGCTTGGCCTCTGCGCGCCCCGCTCCCCCCCCAAAAAAAAAAAAACTGTGTGTGCTGTGCACGCGCATAGTAAGTGAAACTTCTTTGACTTTTGTCACAGAAATTGACTTATAACGCGCGTGCTCGGCACACATGTGTCAGTCAGTGTATGTGTCAGTCAGTGTATGTGTCAGTCAGTGTATGTGTCAGTCAGTGAGTATGTATGTGTGTGTGTCAGTCAGTGTGTGCATGTGTGTCAGTCAGTGTGTGCATGTGTGTCAGTCAGTGTGTGCATGTGTGTCAGTCAGTGTGTGCATGTGTGTCAGTCAGTGTGTGCATGTGTGTCAGTCAGTGTGTGAATGTGTGTCAGTCAGTGTGTGAATGTGTGTCAGTCAGTGTGTGAATGTGTGTCAGTCAGTGTGTGAATGTGTGTCAGTGTGTGAATGTGTGTCAGTCAGTGTGTGAATGTGTGTCAGTCAGTGTGTGAATGTGTGTCAGTCAGTGTGTGTGCATTTGTGTCAGTCAGTGTGTGTGTGCGTGTGTGCCAGTCAGTGTGTGTGTGTCAGTCAGTGTGTGTGCGTGTGTGTCAGTCAGCGTGTGTGCCAGTCAGCGTGTGTGCGTGTGTGCCAGTCAGCGTTTGTGCCAGTCAGCGTGTGTCAGTCAGCATGTGTGCGTGTGTGTGTCAGTCAGCGTGTGTGCGTGTGTCAGTCAGCGTGTGTGCGTGTGTCAGTCAGTGTGTGCATGTGTGTCAGTCAGTGTGTGAATGTGTGTCAGTCAGTGTGTGAATGTGTGTCAGTCAGTGTGTGAATGTGTGTCAGTCAGTGTGTGAATGTGTGTCAGTGTGTGAATGTGTGTCAGTCAGTGTGTGAATGTGTGTCAGTCAGTGTGTGAATGTGTGTCAGTCAGTGTGTGTGCATTTGTGTCAGTCAGTGTGTGTGTGCGTGTGTGCCAGTCAGTGTGTGTGTGTCAGTCAGTGTGTGTGCGTGTGTGTCAGTCAGCGTGTGTGCCAGTCAGCGTGTGTGCGTGTGTGCCAGTCAGCGTTTGTGCCAGTCAGCGTGTGTCAGTCAGCATGTGTGCGTGTGTGTGTCAGTCAGCGTGTGTGCGTGTGTCAGTCAGCGTGTGTGCGTGTGTCAGTCAGTGTGTGAGTCCGTGTGTGAGTCAGTCAGTGTGAGTCAGTCAGTGTGTGAGTCAGTCAGTGTGTGAGTCAGTCAGTGTGTGAGTGTGTGTCAGTCAGTGTATGTCTCTCTCTGTGTTGTGTGAATGTCTCTCTGTGCTCCCCCCCTCCTTTTCCCCCCCCTCCCACTACCCCCGGCGGAGCTGCGGACACGGCTGTGTGTCCTGCTGCAGCCAGCCCCCCGTTACCCCCCTCCTCCCCTCCTCCCACTACTCCCGGCGGAGCAGGAAAGGGGGGGGGAGGGGGGTGTCCCGGTCGGGCGGTCTCTGCTGTCCCGGTCGGGCGGTCTCTGCTGTCCCATCCGCACCGGCAGCTGCGGGTCGCTGTTTGTGGGTGACGGGCAGCGTGCGTGTGGGGGGGGGGGGGGAACAGCGCCGTTGCCCGCCGCTTCTGCACATGTGTGGCGTCTGTCAGCGGCGCCATCACAACTGCGCATGCGCGGCATGGCAGCGGGCGCGGGCACGGGCAGCGGACGGGGAACGGCAGCCGTTAGGAGCGGCGTCGATATGTCAGCAGCCGTGTGGGGGGAGCGGCGGCTATTACATGACGTCACTTCCGTTTCATAGTTCATCTCCATCCATCCAGTTTTGCTCTATCAGAACTAGGTGCCACTAAAGAAGTTTCACTTCAAAAATCTTGCAACCCCTGGGCAGGGGTGCGCAAACTTCTGGTGCTGCTCTCCCCCAGTGCTCCTGCCCCCCTTTACCGTAGTGCCAGTGTCATTTGACGCCGCGTTGCCTAAAGCCAGCTGAATCACAGTAAGTGAGTTACAGAGGCCTTGCGAGGTCCCCCAGCATTTAATTTAAATGCCTTGGGGAAGACCCGGGGCCATGGTGAGCACGGAGCCATTGTCCCCCCCAGGTATAGAGGAATGAACCAGGCTTTACACAGGGGAGGCCATATACATGAATGGGGTTAATGTCGACCCGAACTATAAGAGGTGATACCCAGATGAATGGGATCAAATGTTTGTAGGAGTGAACCTAACTTTAAGAGAAGGGGGGATTTAACATAGGTAACCCTAATGTAAACATGTATAAACCCAGGGGGCTGCAGCACCCCCACGTCTAGTGGGGTAACCCCGACCTTGCAGTGTCCTCACTTTAACCCCTTTGCTGCCAGAATGGCTTGCAGTGCATTTGGCAGCAGCCAGGTGAAGCCCCCGCCCCCCGGGAGGTGATTAGGGGCCGCGTGCTGTGACTAGGAGTATGATAGCACGGTACACGTGCCCAGCCTCACCCTCCGCGCTGCTGTCCGGGTCATAGCGCAGCCCGCAGCCTCTGTTGTAGCACAGCGAGGACATGACAGCTCAGTGCAGGGAGCTGGGGTCAGTGTCCGGTCCCTGGGGGACCGGGGCGGAGGTGTCACACGGTCCTTTCCTTCCGGAATATGCCGGCTGCCGCTCGTGAACTTTCGCGAACCTTCCCTGCAAACGGAGAACGGCGCTCAGGCGCATGCGCAGAAGCGAGCAGGACGGAAGCACCTCCGAGAGCCGTCTGGCCTTCCGCATGCGCACCTCCGAGAGGCGGACGATTGCAGTTGCGCATGCGCACCTCCGAGAGGCGGAGGATTGCAGTTGCGCAAATCACCTGAGTAGGCGTGTGACTGTGCTGAAGTGGTAACACATTCAGATTTAGCTCTAGTTTTATGCTTATGCATTATATCATATAGATGTTTACAGTTTTATATAATATGAAACAAAGGTCCTGAGGAGGACTGAAACGCAGATCATTTTCAATAAATAAATTGAAATAGTGCTGGTCATTATATTTTTTATAATAGCCTTGCTGCTTTTAGGCTGCGCTTATAGTGCCGGCGACAGCGACGTAGTGCCGGCACTATAAACGCAGCCTTACCATGCGCCTACCTTATTGCCTGTAACTAGGAAAGCAGCTGACCCATATGGACATGTAGCCCCCTTTCCCATCACCCCTCCGGAAATGGTTTTGCTGCTGGTGTACTCTGTGGCTGCTGTTTCATACCCGGTTGGTAAATAGGAGGCAAGAGATCTCCGTGCTGTTGTGGGGAGGACATCAGGACAGGCTCACAGTGGTTCTTTAGTGACAGCGCCTTCAGTCCAAGAGGATCATAAGGCTGCGTCCCTGCTAGCGCTGAGCGGGCGGCGCTTGCGGCAGTTACATATATAGATATATGTAAGTCCCCGTTCACGCTGTGCGCGCGCGCGCTCGTGCATGGACACACGCTCGGCGCTTAGGTAAACGAAAAAAATTATACTTTCCAGCGCGCTCAACTACCCGCAATGCGCCCCCCCCCACTCCCGCGCGCACATAGATGCAGGATGGTATGACGGAGGCTTATTGAACAGCAGGATACATACACTGCATCACGGGATTGACACGATACCCCATACGATACCCCATCTTGAGACATTCGCCATTATCTCCGTTGCTGCGTGTGTGGGACTGATGATTAGATTTGTATTTATTTAGAAGGCATATTTTAGTGACTTAATAGGATCTATGAAGCTGCTGTGTGTAAAAAAAAAAAAAAGGATACAGTAACTGGTATATCTAAAAAAAAAAAAAAAAAAGTATTTTGTTAGAATTCGAGAAATTCTTAATCTGTTAAATAATAAGGCAAAGATTTTTGGACCTTAGTTTATAAAGGTTTATGCAGTAGGGCCCCGCTTCTCGGCAATCCGCCAATACAGCGGTACCGAGAAGGGTGCCGCCATGTCTGCACATGTGCAGATGGGGGGCAGGCGAGTTTGTGTATGCGCAGCTGGGGGAACGGCATGCGCAAAACGGGGGACTGCAAGTCTGCACATGCGCAGAAGGGTAGGAGACGCCGAAAATCGTCAGTTCCGCTTTTCAGCATTTTTCTCGTTGGAAAGGGAGATAGAAGTGGTAATGTACGTTGATAAATTAAAACATAGTGGCATTCTGTTTTTTTTTTTAAATTAAGTAGTAATGCGATTACAATGATTTTACAATGTTTGCTTTTGTAACTCTAATGAAAGGTACACTGTAGCTTAAAGAAAAAGAACATTTAAACTTGCTGCGTCGACGTCACTCGTCAGTGACAAAGTCAATCCTGTCTGACCCACGGTATCCGTCTAGTGCATCTGCATATCTCTGCCCCGATTCCGACGTTGCGGAGACATCCAAGTCCTAGATGCGAGGGTCCATCACTGATGAGCAGGGTTGCCACCTTCTATTGAAGGCTAACCCGGAGATAACTTTTTTTTTACATTTATCTTTTTCTTATATACTTATTTCCTTTACCTTCGGCGGCATCTCCCGACATCCTCCCCTCAAAATGCCGTCAACATGGCTGTGGGATGTCACGTGACGCCCTTTGCCATGACGAGACACTCTGTGATATCACAACGTCACGCGCTGCCAAGTTGCCATGACAACGGGATGCCTTAGGGTGGCGAGGCTTCACGGAGCGTCTCGTTGTCATGGCAACTGGCATCTTGTGACCCAGTGACTTCACGTAGTATCCCTTTTTCATAGCAACGCAGTGCCATTTGACATTGTGCTGCTATATTCACTTTTTGTGGGCGGCAGCAAGCTCAGTTCTGAGCTACGGGCATCTCCCTACAGAAGTAAGGGAGAGCATCCTTCTGCCCAGGACCTGGTTCGGGATTCCATTTACGGAAGGCAGGATCACTCAGAGACGCCGGAAGGGGAATAGACCGTGTGTGTAACGTTGCTGACTGCAATACAGGATATGAACCTGCAGGGCAGAGGTAGGGAGAGTACACCGACCTTGGCCTGGGATCTGAGTCCAATTTCGGGGTCGAGGCAGGCGGCAGGCAGGGGTGGTCAGATCCAGGCAGCGGCAAAAACAGGGCTCAAGTAGAACAAGGTACAGAGTACTTTGCACGAGCACTGACAGGGAGCAACTTCCTGCTATTTAAAGGCTAGAAGCAACTGCTGGCTAGTTCTGATCGAACGAAATTTGTGTGGGACATCAACCAATCCTTAGGTGTTTTCAAAGATAGATGGGTCTTGACAAGTGTGCCAGTGAAGGGGTTAACGGGTGTGGCTGTTGGAAGCACAGCACAGGTGGACTGCATGGACAGCTAATTAGCTACAGTAGCTTAAAATGGCAGGGAGAACAGCAATGAGAGTTTGAGGCAGGAGAGAGACTGCCTGGGGAAAGTCAGAACCAATTGAACATAAAATTGTCACAGAATCTGATGTAAAAGTTAGAGTAAAGCCAAGGGGTCTTAAACCAGCAATACATTTAAAATGTCATGTTTTTTTTTAAATATAAATCAGTTGTGTAGTATTAGATAACTTCCTGCATCCCCCCAAAAACCCTCCTACTCTTTATACCTTTTTAAAAAAAATACGTTTCTATGTATTAAGCTTACATTCAATATCCTACATATGTTTTTAATACATCAGTTGTGTAGTATTATAAAATACTTACTGCATTGTCCTGTTCCCCCCAACCCTCCCCACTCTGCATGCACTTCTTAATGAGTTTTAATCCTTGGGATGCTATAGGAAATATTTACAAAAGCACAGCACTTCCTCTCTTGAAATAGTGTGAGCCCGGGGAAGCAGGATCGGTGCCAAATGATCACAGGAGAATGGATCGATTGGCAGCTTAGGTAATTACACTTCCTTAGAGCTACGGCGGCTACTGAGTGTGTGGTGCTTTACCTGTGGCTAACATGAGCCTGAACATCCGCTGCTGGGAGCCCGGGGTGTACCTGATCTGTCTGGTGACAGCACCTCCACCTGTGAGGGATCCTGACAGCGCCGGATAACCCCTTCACAGGACCCAATGCAATAAGATCACACACTTTTATTTAATAACAGTTTACTGAACAAAGGTAAAACTAGGTATATCATTAACCCACATACAATATACAGTAGACCTCGCACGTCCATAGCCCCACCGTGCCCTCCAACCATAGTGTCCACCCCTGATGGGATTTCCCCAATGTACTGAGGTGCCCCTGGGCACCCAACCTCCCTGGTGTCCACATAGCCAACCCACCCAATAAGTGAGACAGCGTTGCCCACAGTAACTGAAAGTGTTATAGATGGTGCACGTTGTGAGGCACCTGCCCAAGTGCTCCAGCACCTGGGTATGGCCGAAAAGCAAAAGGGATCCACTGATCCAGCGACGTCGATGTCAGCGAAGCCTCCTCCTCTGTGTGGGGTGGACTCCGGTAGGAGGGTCTCACCTTTGATAGTCTATGACAGTGCGGTGGTGGTCCGGCCCCAGACCACAGTCCGCAAATCGCATCTTCAAATGGCACTATACACTAACTGTATACAGATACAGGAGAAATATCCCTAGCTAGGGGTTTCCCTGTAGCAGCCACAATCTGATTAGGTGAGTGGCACCTATCTTGGACCTAAAGGGTTAATACAGTCTAGTCTGGATGCCACTGACACCCAGACCCTACCTTCCTTTTCTCTGTCCTGGCTCCAACTGTCAGTCCCCCTAACTGTCAGAACCCCAACTGTCAGAATTCTAACTGCCATGCATCTCTCAGCCCTATTGGCTGCCTAGCAACATGTGGTCTGCAGCCCCTGAGGCTGCTGGGGCTTGTAGTTCCCCTGCTGTGCTATACTCCTAATGGCCGTCGCTTGAGCTTGCTACTGCGCATCCCCCCCGAACTCTTCCCAGCCTCTTTTGCCTATGGAAAGGTAAAGGGACAAACAGGGGACCAAGGGGACCCAGGCTATACATACAAACTGTACTGACACTTTTTAAAGGGATGTTTTGATCCTGTAGACCGGGGGTCCCCAACGTGGTACTCACAATGGTAATCACCCCAGACAAGTGGGTACTCCGAATAGCAAGGAAATGTCTTTGCCTTCCTCTTATTCATTTCTCTTTTGTATGGATGTATATCTTTATATAGCGCTCAGGGTTGTGCTTAGCGCTGTACAAGAGAAACAATACAGTACATAGAATTATAATACAGTAAATGCTACAAATAATATCAGACATTAAGAAAGGAAATCCCTGCCCCAGAGAACTTCCAATCTAAGCGGTATGATGGGTGACTTACAGAGACAGCACCTAAGAGAATGAGTGCAGTAGGTGGCAGTCATTGGTAGAAGTGACAGTGGGTGTGACAGCCGTGAGTTTAGGCTAATGAAAATGAATATCTCAGTCTTTGAGGCAATGCAGTTCATACTTAGAACGTACTCTATTGAACGCTCTGGAACAAAACATATAATTAGCAAACATGACTAAAAACAGTTAGATCAGTTATCTATTTCCCATTTCAAAAGTCAGATAGCTCTTACCATTCAGTACTAAATGTAAAATTGTTGAACCAGTTTGTAAAATCAAAACGGTTCAGAATGGAAGACTTACAAAATCTTCTCATTGTGATGTGTCCTGATTATTTTGCAATAAAAATACCCTAAAGCATGGGTCTGCAAAGTGGGGGGCGCACCCCCAGGGGGACAGGAGAATTTCCAAGGGGGGCACGGCAACTGCGACCAGCGCCCCCCACTGCACCTCCTAAACACAGGAATGGGAAAGAGGAAAGACACAGTGATGACAGATAACATCAAAGGAAGTAGCTTGGGAAGGTTAAACTTGTGAGGGTTTCACTTCTAAAGATGTGCAACACTTTCACATTGGGTGATGAACCGTGCAAAATTTGCCTTTTTTCAGTCACAAAAAAGCTGCAGCTGAATCGCAGTTCGCAAGCAATTCGACAACCATTATTATGGTACATAAAGCACACACATCATGTTTCGCTCAATCTCTCGCAATATTTTGCTGAAATCTTACTCATTTGGCGACATTATTAGCCCTTTGAGGCTCAGCGACAGGTTTTGTAGGGAATTGATTTTGAGGTGGGTGGGAAATTGTAACATTTTGTGAATGCATTTCAGACAGTTTTTCACATCTCCGTTCACTTCCTTTAGTTTCATGGCCCTGTGTGTTGAACAGCATATCTTATATCTATATATATATTTCTCAAACCGTTGTATGCGTGTCTGTTTGTCCTGTGTCTCCCTGTGTCTAGGGGCAATCACATTGGACCTTTAGCCCGTCACTCAGCCTCAGGCCAATGAGATGACTCCCTTGGCCCACCCGCCCCCGCACACCTCTCATTGGCCAGTGTGGTCTAACAGTATATACACACACATGTCTCACCCCTCCGGATTGCTCCGCCCCCCCATGGCTCTCATTGGCCGGTGCGCTCTAACCCCTGGCCACACTGCTGCTGCTGCTGCTGCCTGAGGTGAGGAATTGCTACTGCTGGCAAGTTCCGTTTTTGACCCCCACCCCAGCTCCGTTTTTGACCCCCCCAGCTCCGTTTTTTGACCCCTCCCCCAGCTCCGTTTTTGACCCCTCCCCAGCTCCGTTTTTGACCCCTCCCCAGCTCCGTTTTTTGACCCCTTCCCCCAGCTCCGTTTTTGACCCCTCCCCAGCTCTGTTTTGGACCCCCACAGCTCCGTTTTTGACCCTCCAGCTCCGTTTTTGACCCCCCCCCAGCTCCGTTTTTGACCCCCCCCTGCACCGTTTTTGACCCCTCCCCCCAGCTCCGTTTTTCATCACCCCCCTCCCCACCCCCCGACATACACAGTGACAGACACACTGACACACACGGGGACAGAGACACTGACACACACGGGGACAGACACACTGACACACGGGGGGGACAGACACTCTGACACACACGGGGACAGACACACTGACACACACGGAGACTGACACATGGGGGGACAGACACACTGACACACGGGGGACAGACACACTGACACACGGGGGGACAGACACACTGACACACTCGGTCCCCGGGGGGACAGACACACTGACACACGGGGGGACAGACACACTGACACACGGGGGGACAGACACACTGACACACGGGGGGACAGACACACTGACACACGGGGGGACAGACACACTGACACACGGGGGGACAGGCACACTGACACACGGGGGGACAGACACACTGACACACGGGGGGCAGACACACTGACACACGGGGGGGCAGACACACTGACACACGGGGGACAGACACACTGACACACGGGGGGACAGACACACTGACACACACGGGGACAGACACACTGACACACACGGGGACAGACACACTGACACACACAGGGTCAGAAACAATGACACACACAGGGACAGACACACAGTGACACCCCCTTGCCCTCCTGTCTCCCCCCGCCCCCTTCCCCCCGCCCCTGCCTCCCCACCTGCCCCTGCCTTCCCCCCACTCTCCTCTGCCTCCCCCCCTCCCCTGCCTTCCCCCCTCCCCTGCCTTCCTCCCCCCGCCCCTGCCTCCCCCCTGCCCCTGCCTTACCCCCTCTCCTGCACCCCCCTCCCCTGCCTTCCCCCCCTCCCCTGCCTTCCCCCCCTCCCCCCTCCCCTGCCTTCCCCCCCTCCCCTGCTTTCCCCCCCCTTCCCCCCTCCCTGCCTTCCCCCCTCCCCCTCCCCTCCTCCCCTGCCTTCCCCCCACTCCACTGCCTTCCCCCCCATCTCCACTGCCTTCCCCCCTCCCCCGCCTTCCCCCCTCCCCGCCTTTCCCCCACTCCCCTGCCTTTCCCCCTCTCCCCTGCTTTCACCCCTGCCTTCCCCCCTGCCCCTGCCTTCCCCCCACCCCTGCCTTTCACCCCCATCCCCGCCCCTGCCTTTTCACCCCCTCACCGCCCCTGCCTTTCACCCCCTCCCCGCGCCTGCCTTTCACCCCTCCCCGCCCCTTCCTTCCCCCCCCTGCCTCCCCCCTCTCCTGCCATCCCCCACTCCCCTGCCTTCCCCCCCTCCCCTGCCTCCCCCCCTCCCCCCTCCCCCCTCCCCTGCCTTCTCCCCCCTCCCCTGCCTTCCCCCCTCCCCCCCTCCCCTGCCTTCCCACCCTCCCCGCCTTCCCCCCCACCCCTGCCTTTCCCTCCCGCCTCTGCTTTCACCCCGCCCCTGCCTTCCCCCCCTCCCCCCTCCCCTGCCTTCTCCCCCCTCCCCTGCTTTCCCCCCCTTCCCCCCTCCCCTGCCTTCCCCCCTCCCCCTCCCCTCCTCCCTGCCTTTCCCCCTCTCCCCTGCTTTCACCCCTGCCTTCCCCCCCTGCCCCTGCCTTCCCCCCCACCCCTGCCTTTCACCCCATCCCCGCCCCTGCCTTTCACCCCCTCACCGCCCCTGCCTTTCACCCCCTCCCCGCGCCTGCCTTTCACCCCCTCCCCGCCCCTTCCTTCCCCCCCTGCCTCCCCCCTCTCCTGCCATCCCCCACTCCCTGCCTTCCCCCCCTCCCCTGCCTCCCCCCCTCCCCCCTCCCCTGCCTTCTCCCCCCTCCCCTGCCTTCCCCCCCTCCCCCCTCCCTGCCTTCCCACCGCTCCCCGCTCTTCCCCCCCACCCCTGCCTTTCCCTCCCGCCTCTGCTTTCACCCCGCCCCTGCCTTCCCCCCGCGCCCTGCCTTCCCCCCCGCCCCTGCGTTTCACCCCCCTCCCCGCCCCTGCCTTTCACCCCTCCCCGCCCCTGCCTTTCACCCCCCTCCCCCCCACCCCTGCCTTTCCCCTCCTGCCCCTGCCTTCCCCCCCTCCCCCCTCCCCTGCCTTCCCCCCTTCTCCCGCCTTCCCCCCACCCCTGCCTTTCCCTCCCGCCTCTGCTTTCACCCCGCCCCTGCCTTCCCCCCCGCCCCTGCGTTTCACCCCCCTCCCCGCCCCTGCCTTTCACCCCCTCCCCACCCCTGCCTTTCACCCCCCTCCACCCCTCCCCTGCCTTTCCCCTCCTGCCCCTGCTTTCACCCTGCCCCTGCCTTCCCCCCCGCTACCTGCCTTTCACCCACCTCCCCGCCCCTGCCTTTCACCCCCCTCCTCGCCCCTGCCTTTCAACCCCTCCCCGCCCCTGCCTTTCACCCCCCTTCCCGCCCCTGCCTTTCACCCCCCTCCCGCCCCTGCCTTTCACCCCCCTCCCCGCCCTGCCTTTCACCCACCTGCCGCACTCCCCGTCCTCTCCATTTCACCCACTCACCGCCCGCCGCCTCCCGCCTTTCACCCACCCACACTGCCGCTGCCTCGCGCCTCAGCCTTTCAGCACCCACCGCCTCACACCCCTGCGCCCCACAGCCACTGCCCTCACTCAACAGACACCTGCCGCCTCTCACCCACCTGCCACACTCGACACACACCCGCCGCCTCCCGCCCCTATGCACCGACATCACTGATTAGCCGCCGCACCCACTCACCACCCACACGGCGCCTCCTGCCTCACACCCACCCGCCACACTCACACCCCTATGCACCGACATCACTGACCAACCACCGCACGCACTCACCAGACACCCGCCGCCTCACACCCGCTCACACCCTAGCGGGACTCCCACCCACAGCCAGCACTCCACTACCCACCCGCCACCCGTACTGAACACCCACCCGATGCCTCACACCCACTCACACCCTAGCGGGACACACACCTCACATTTTTACATCACTTATGTCACCAAAATATACATTGTACTGTGGTGTGTTTACAATAAACCATTTTTAAACAACAATATCGTATTACATTTTCTTCCAAGTTTCTTTTCAACTATTTATAAATAATAATACCTATTACGGATTTACATCTAGGGCAACGCCGGGTATATCAGCTAGTCTCCTCTATTCTTCACTGTTTACTGTATGGTCCTTTTGACGTGAAGTGATGTGTGCATGATAATGATGTCGTCTTGAGTGTGATTCCAATTGCAGAGAAACCAAGCAGTCACAATTTCATCATCTACACCAGGGGCGCGCAAACTTTTTTTTCTTTGTACACCCCTGCCTGCAATCCCCCACTGCTCCCCTCCCCCCCCTACCTTTTCTCCAGTGGCGTCATTTGACATCATATGACGTTGCCATTTGACTCCGCGGTGTCATATGACTCCGCATTACCATGGCGACGTGTCACCAGAAGCCACCGGAGAGAAGGTAAGAGACCTACAGAGGCCCTGTGTGCTCCTCCAGCATTTTATTTTAAGGTTGTCGAGAAGAGTACAGGGCCTCTGTAAGCGCCGTGTCCCCCCAGTTTGCGCTGCCCTGATCAACACTGAAAACAAAATAATTTAATCTCACGAAACAAGCAAAAGAAAACATTACATTTCTGTTTCAAGAATGATTGCATTTCATTTATTGAATCGATTACAATATTTAAAAAAAATCTGTAAACTAAGTGGGACTGGCACACTTAGAGGAGATCCATTTGTTTATAAGGCTGTTGGTAAAGAAGTCTGAAAGCAAATGGATTGATAGAGATAGAGATGTAGCCAGCTTTATCTCCACCCTGCTCCGCACATGTGCTGGTGAACCACGGACCAAACGTGGAGTGTTCACAGCCAAGTGCAGAGCAAGGGGCAATTGCCCATCAGGATTAACACAGTGGGGGTCCCTGCTTCTGAATGGGACTCCCGTGGTATGAATCCCACAGGAGGCCTGCATGATTCTGGAAGAGACGCGCAGTGAGAGCAGACAGAATCTGTCCCTCTCTTGTAGTTGAAGAAATTGAATTTGTGGAAGGATATGTTCTAAAGGACAAAAGAAATGGGATTGATTTTTCCATGTATTCAGAGGGAAAAAGAAAGAACACAAGTAGTGAATAATTTAAATAATGTATACTATGTGATATTGAATATTTTCTTAGATATTTCATTTTTTGTTACTGGTTTTTATCATTTAAAAGACCTTTTGTTGATTGATGTAAAATGTAACTACAGTATATTGGCAGAACAAACAAAATGTAAGACCTGCTGTTCCATGTCTCCATCAAGTATTGCTGAAAGTAATCTTGACAGGCCACAGGCATATTCGCTTATAGTTACCGGGACCAAGAGATCAAG
This sequence comes from Ascaphus truei, assembly GCF_040206685.1. Classification (NCBI taxonomy): domain Eukaryota; kingdom Metazoa; phylum Chordata; class Amphibia; order Anura; family Ascaphidae; genus Ascaphus; species Ascaphus truei. The sequence goes on along the minus strand of NC_134485.1, from coordinate 400,961,747 downwards.
GTACCATCCCAACGTTGTTACTACAGTACTTATTGGCCTAGAGTCAAAGTTTGTTAGGGCAAAATGCAGTATTTTCAACAAAAAACAAAATAACACATTTTGTAACGCGTTCGTAAAAAATATTGGGAGCGGCAAGAAAATGATGAAATACCCAGAATAAATGTAAAACGTGCATGCTGTCTCTGTTGGTCAATAGGGCAACCCTGTGTGATGGGTAAACTTGCCATCCAAGGCTTGGTGAGTGCCCCAACCCTAGTAATATGTAAAATTATGGTTTCTGGGTGTTTTTGAATTGTTTTTGGTTGATCAGTATGACTCGTGTGTCTGGCCCAGTGGAACACAATCCGTCAGGGGGCTAGCCATTGTGTGGGCCAGGTGCTGTGTCCAGGAACAATGTAGAACTAGGGAAGAATGCCCCATCAGCATGGTTCCCATTGGTCAGTTCTAATGTCCCACTCTCCCAAGACCCACCTCATGGGGCCATACTTTGGCACCAGCTACTAAACCTCTTTGAATTGGTCAGTTCCGGATGCCCCTGTCGCTCAGGATTGGCAAAGCGGTTAAAGGGACATTGCTGATTGGTCATCACCCGGTTCTCTATGATTCTGAATTGAGGTCGTGAAACTATACAGACCGAGACTTGATCCGAGCTCAACATAAGTTGCAGGATGCTCTTGGTGCCTAGAGACCACCTATTCTTGGACTGTAGAGACCTGGAGCAGTCTAGTCTTGTTAATGGGGAACTGGAGTTCTGGAAGGACTGTTTGTGGAGGAATACACGGTAAGTTAGATTCAGCAGCGCTCAACACCTAGCGAGCTACGAGTGCCCTGTAAGTCCTTGTATTGTGGGCTTATTTTTGTGTGCTTGATGCTCACTGTTGGCTCCGGCCAAATAAAGTAGCGTTTATTACCTCTGTGTTCTGACTGGTAATTGTGAGATCAAAGAAGTCTGATCTACCCAACTGTGTATGGGGCTTTAGCGCCGTCAGCGCCCACACTGAAGACACAATGTCTATTTACTGAAGCCAGTCCTTTACTCACATCTGCCCATACTACGGCTCCAGGAGCCATCCTGGTTACTGACATCCTGCCTATAAATAGGCAGGGCTACCTCCGGGATGTTGCCAGAGCATAGTTCCTGTTTGTTCCTCCCTGGCTCCTGTGTTCCTGTTGATTTGCACCTAGCCTTGTTTCCAGTCTGTGACCCCGACCGTGCTCCTCTGCCGCCTGCCTCAACCCCCTCAGAACTCTATCTATATCCTACCTCAGCCTTGCGGTTCGCTTCCTGTTTAGAGACGAGCATTGTTAGACTGTGACAATCACCTACTTCATGCTGGTGTTAGCCCTATCTTGCCTATATATATAATGGACAATTGTTACGTTGTGCTCACCACGGACAAGGAGGGACCCCGAAACTGAGGTGAGATGGGTAACAAACTGCACCCACAGCTACGGGGACACGCCTGGAAAGTGGAAAATAGGCGTCTGAGAGTATAAGATAAAGTAAGATACTCGCCAGACGAGAAGGGAGATTCCAGAAGATAGGTGGTACCGAGACCCTGGGGTCCAGAGCCGTGAGGTAGGTCAGAATCAATAGGGAAAGGGGGAGTAACGAGGGAGCGGCCCCAGGGAAGATAGGGATTGGTAGGGAGACTTACCACAGCTGTGCTAGATGTGCAGCTTGTGAGCGGTGCACGCACATCAGGCGTGTGAGCCGTGCGGGAGAGGCGCGCGCGGCCTCAGCTGGGGGCGGGAGCTCCCCCTGAGGGAGGACGTAAAAGTCCTCGGCCATGCGCGCGCATGCGTGAGATCAGTAGCCGCCGCGGGAAGCGGAGGAGAAGGGAGATCTCGCCCGCGGCGGCGAGAAGCAAAGCTGGAGCGGGGGTAAGTAAAGTCGCGGGGGGAACCCCTTTAGAGAGAGGTGTTCCCCCAGACCTTACAGTTCCCCCCCTTGAGGAGCGGCCTCAGGACGACTCCAATGGCTTTTGGGGAAATTTGGAGTGAAAGAGTCTCAGCAGTCTGGGGGCATGTATTTGATGGTAGGGTACCCAAGATCTTTCTTCTGGGCCAAAGCCCTTCCAGTGAACCAGGTATTGTACCGAACCCCTCGTCCTCCTGGAATCCAGAATCGACTGGATTTCGAACTCTTCCTGCCCCTGAACTATGACTGGTTTAGGGTCAATCGGTGTCCTATGGAACCGTGGACTCTGGGACACAGGTTTCAGCAGTGACACGTGGAACACGGAGGGTATCCTCATGGATGGAGGAAGTTCCAAACGATATGCCACAGGATTGATCCGTTCTATTACTGAGAATGGACCCAAGAACCTGGGAGCTAGCTTGTGGCTTGGAGTCTTCAGTCTAATGTTCTTGGAGGAGAGCCATACCTTATCCCCTGGTTTAAAGACTGGTGCCTGACGACGGTGACGATCTGCCTGTGCCTTTTGTCTATGGGTTGCGTTTCTCAAAGCCTCTTGGATCCTTCTCCAGGATTCCTGAAGATCCTTGATTCGGTCATCGGTCGCTGGAACCCCGGAAGGAACTGAGGTGATGGGCAGCTGACCTCGGTGAAAACCATATTTAATTAAAAAAGGGGATTTTAACGTGGAGCTGTTCTTTAAAGAGTTATGGGAGAACTCTGCCCACGGAAGTAAATCTACCCAATTGTCTTGGCTGTCTGCGATGAAGCATCGGAGGTATTGCTCCAGAGTCTGGTTCGTTCTCTCGGTTTGCCCATTAGTTTGGGGATGATACCCGGACGAAAAATGGAGGGTGATATCCATCCTGCGAGCGAATGCTCGCCAAAATTTTGAGACAAATTGTGTACCTCGATCGGATACGATGGAAAGAGGAACTCCGTGAATGCGGAATATTTCCTTAACAAAAATGTCTGCCAGGGTGGGGGAATTGGGTAGGCCTTTGAGAGGGATGAAATGGGCCTGTTTGGAACAACGATCCACGACAACCAAAATGGTGTTCATCCCTTTAGAGGTTGGAAGTTCCACCACAAAGTCCATGGACAAATGACTCCATGGGCGTTCTGGTATAGCGAGGGGTTGTAGAAGGCCGTATGGCTTTTTACGAGCGGTCTTAACCTGGGCGCAAATTGGACAAGTTTTTACGTACTCTGAAATGTCCTGCAACATGGTTGGCCACCAAAAGGTACGACCAATGAGGTCAGAAGTCCTGCTAATGCCTTGATGACTAGCTGACCTAGAAGAATGCCCCCACTCAAGAATCTTCTTAAGGAAGCGTGGAGCTGCATACAGACGGCCGACCGGCACCTTAAGGCCCCTCGGGAGATTAGACTTGTTTCGGAGATAACCTCGGAATTATCCTCAAACAGGAATTGACGTGAAAGTGCGTCTGCCTTTTGATTGTTTGAACCAGGACTGTAAGATATGAGATAATTAAATCTCGAGAAAAAAAAGAGACTATCGAGCCTGATGCGCCACAAGGCGACGTGCACGCTCAATGTAAAGTAAGTTTTTATGATCAGTAAAGATCGAAATGGGGGTCTCCGTTCCCTCCAGAAGATGTCTCCATTCCTGAAGGGCGAGTTTAATAGCCAAGAGCTCTCTGTTTCCGACGTCATAGTTCCATTCTGCCGAAGAATTTTTTTTTGAAAAGAACCCACAGGGATGACGTTTGGCCTGTGGGGACTGTCTCTGAGAGAGAATGGCGCCTGCATTGACGTCGGATGCGTCTACCTCTAGGGTAAAAGGAAGCCCGGGATCAGGGTGACGTAAAATAGGAGCAGAGGCAAAAAATTTTTTGAGGGAGTCGAAAGCTTGGAGAGCTACAGGAGAACAAACTGCTGTGTTAGCTCCCTTTTTGGTGAGGGCAGTAATGGGGGCCACGGTAGAAGAAAAATTCTTGATAAATTTACGATAGTAATTCCCAAATCCCAAGAATCGCTGTATGGCTTTCAGGGAAGTGGGTTGTGGCCATTCTAAGAAAGCCTTGAGTTTGACTGGGTCCATAGAGAAGCCAGTGCTAGAAATGATATATCCAAGAAAGGGAATGGAAGAAAGATGAAAAGAACATTTCTCTAGCTTAGCATAGAGATTGTTCTCCCGAAAGCGGGACAGGACTAATTTGGTTTGTTGAATGTGGTCAGAGAGGGATTTGGAAAAAATAAAAATATCGTCAAAATATACGATAACGAAGCTGTCTAGGAGATCACGGAAGATCTCATTGACAAACTCCTGGAAGACCGCCGGGGCATTGCACAGGCCGAAAGGCATGACTAGATATTCATAATGCCCATCCCGGGTGTTAAAGGCGGTCTTCCATTCGTCGCCCTGACGGATGCGGACAAGGTTATAGGCTCCGCGGAGATCAAGTTTGGAAAAAATTGTTGCCCCCTGTAAACGATCGAAGAGTTTGGAAATAAGTGGCAGGGGGTAACGGTTCTTGATCGTAATTTTGTTAAGACCTCTGTAGTCAATACAGGGGCGCAAGGAACCATCCTTTTTCTTAACAAAAAAAATCCAGCTCCAGCTGGAGATGAAGAATTGCGGATGAAACCCTTCCTCAAATTATCCTTGATATACTCGGTCATGGCCTTGGTCTCGGGTATGGATAGGGGGTAAGAACGGCTCTTGGGTAAGGTAGCACCGGGAAGGAGCCCAATAGGACAGTCAAAGTCTCTATGGGGAGGTAACACTTCAGAACGTACCTTATCAAAAACGTCCGCCAGGTCCCAGTAGACCGTTGGAAGGGAAGTTTTATACTCTGCGGGTAATTCCACTCTGGCTAACGTCCGTTTGGGGGGAAGACAGGTCTTAAGGCACTGGGGGCTCCATCGTATGGTCTCCTGTAACGATGCGCGGAACACGCCCCCTGCGGTGTGTTCCTTCCTTACCTGTTTACTTCTGATCGCTGCCCTCTAGCTGCGAGTCAAGATCCTGTGTCTTTAAGGATTCTGAAGCAAGCAACGCCATCTTGCTTTCTGGCAAACCCTGCCCTCTTCCTCCTGACAGGATGTAAGCCTCTCTTTGACTTTCTCTTTGCATTTAGTCTTTTGCTACCAGCCCTGGTGCCTGCTAGTACTCATCGCATACTGTTCCTGTCTGGACCTCCTTGGGACCTTTACTTATCTCCTGTGGATTCCGGAAGACTGGGACAGTCACTCTTATACTACTGAGGTTAGTTTATCGTCGGGTAGTGTAGGTACCTGCTTAGTAGGGTTCACCTTGACGTGGTAGCAGGCTTATAATTCCTTGGCCAATGGATTAGACTAAGAACCCTTATGTTATGTTTAGTTTCGCTGCACCTTGCTGTCTCTGTCACTATGCCTTTAAGTAGTCTGGACGTTCTCCAAGAAGCAGTCCTTCTCTGGATGTTACCTTGTGCTCTGGACTCCATGTTCCATGTTCCTGGTTTCCGTTTCCAGACTCCTGTGTTGAAGCATTGGCTTCCCGCAACCCCCGCGTTGGTGCCTGAGAGCGCGCTCTGCTGTCAGAGCGTGCGCGCTCGTGCAGCTGGATCACTTGTGTCTCTGAGCAGGCACCGCACCTCCAGACGCGTCACGCATTCTCATGCGCGCGGCGCGGTCACGTGACTGCGTGCATCGATCCCCAGCTGCACGACAACTTACTCCCTTCTTATCCCCTGCGGCCTCCCCACCTCGCTAGCGGGTCCTTCCCTTTCTTCCCTGCGCTTGTGAGGAGAGCACAAGCGTGACAGCTCCTTACCAACCCAATCTAATTGTGGGTTATGAAGTTGCAGCCAGGGAGTCCCAGAATTACATCTACCGATGGAGTATGGATCACGTCCAAGATAATCTTCTCTTGGTGACAGTCCTCCGTGGAGAGGGATAGAGAACAAGTCTCCAGGGAAATAAAGGCTGGTTGGAGTGGACGCCCATCTATGGCCTCCAGACCAACTGGAACAGCCTTAGATCGAAAGGGAATCCCATTCCTATTGGCAAAACTCTGATCAATAAAGTTCCCCTGAGACCCAGAATCTATAAATGCAGAGGCGGGGATCAGGGAGTTATTCCAGGCCAGAGAAATAGGCAGCATTATACGATTGGGAAGTATTTTAGAAGAAGAAAGAGGAGAATAAATTATACCCAACGAGACCCTCTCATACCTTATTGGGTCCTGGCGTTTCCTGGTCGCAGATGACCGGGATAACCGCAATAATGGCACAGTCCACCATCTCGTCGGCGCTGTCTCTCAGACGCGGATAGCCGATGACCTCCGAGCTGCATAGGTTCGGGGTCCTGCATCCGTGGGTTGGGGGACGTAATGGACGAGACTGCGGCTGGAAGACCGGGAGGAGTTGGTACGAGGAAGAGCGCGTTCAAGTCTCCTCTCTCGTAACCGCTGGTCCACGTGGATGCAGACCACAATGAGATCCTCCAATCTGGTGGGTCTTTCCATAGTGGCCAGATGGTCCTTGATGGCATCCGACAGACCCTGCCAAAAGGCTGCTGATAGTGAGCCATCATTCCAGGATGTCTCTGCCGCGATGGTCCAGAAGTCCAAAGCATACTCGGCGACAGGATGAGTACCCTGGGAAATGTGGAAGAGAGAAGTTTCTGCTGTAATTTGACGACCAGGCGTATCGAATACTTGCCTGAATTCTCGAAGAAAGCGAGAATAGTCATGCGTCATGGCAGGCTCCCGCCCCCAGATGGGGGATGCCCAGGCTAGGGCCTTTCCGTTCAAGAGAGACATAATATAGGCCACCTTTGAACGAGCAGTGGGGAAGCGCAAAGGAGATCATTCAAATTGCATCTCGCACTGATTAAGAAACCCTCTGCACTCGTGGGGGTCCCCTGCATAGCGGTTGGGAGCCGGGAGACGAGGATCCACAGCCACGGGAAGAACCGGGAGGGAAACGCCACAGCTGCCATGGCAGAGGAGCCTGGGGAAGGCTGAAATGAGGAGAGTCTAGAGAGCTCCTGCGTCATGGAGGCAAGATGCGCCTCTAGCTGGAGAAGTCGCTGCATGGGGCTTGGTTGCTCAACCTCTTCGGGGGCCATGTCTGTTGGGCTGAGCATAATGTTACGCTGTGCTCACCACGGACAAGGAGGGACCCCGAAACTGAGGTGAGATGGGTAACAAACTGCACCCACAGCTACGGGGACACGCCTGGAAAGTGGAAAATAGGCGCCTGGAATCGTCTGGGAGTATAAGATAAAGTAAGATACTCGCCAGACGAGAAGGGAGATTCCAGAAGATAGGTGGTACCGAGAGCCTGGGGTCCAGAGCCGGGAGGTAGGTCGGAATCCGCCAACCGAGGTGAAGGGGTCGGGGAGTCCAGGAGGTTAGGATACAAACCAAGGGTAGAAGACCAGAGCGGATCCACAGCCAGGCCGGTTCGGTACGCAAGGGATCACTAAGGAGACAAAAAGACAGGAACTGAGGCAGGCATGACCGTGGTTAACACAGGACATACAAAGCTATGCTCAGCCAAAGAATGAATGGCTGAGCAAGGTATAAGTAGGAGGAAGGACCAATAGGGAAAGGGAGAGTAACGAGGGAGCGGCTCCAGGGAAGATAGGGATTGGTAGGGAGACTTACCACAGCTGTGCTAGATGTGCAGCTTGTGAGCGGTGCACGCGCATCAGGCGTGTGCGCCGCGCGGGAGAGGCCTCAGCTGGGGGCGGAAGCTCCCCCTGAGGGAGGACGTAAAAGTCCTCGGCCGTGCGCGCGCATGCGAGAGATCAGTAGCCGCTGCGGGAAGCGGAGGAGAAGGGAGATCCCGCCCGCGGCGGCGAGAAGGCAGAGCTGGAGCGGGGGTAAGTAAAGTCGCGGGGGGAACCCCTTTAGAGAGAGGTGTTCCCCTGGACCTTACAACAATATATTAATAGAACACAACACATAGAACCCCAGCAAGCTCTTTTTGGGAACCCCTATATTATATATAATATATTAATAGGTAAGCTAACATAAACCAACATGGAATAGGTAATACAAAATAAACTACACCACATTTATCTACATATTAACCCCTTATAAGCCCAAGTGATAAGCTAGTCATGGGTTTCCATGACTACAGTAGCTCACCACTAAGGCCTATAAAGAGGTTAATAGTAACCTTAAAATACACTACCTACACCCCTTGGCAATCTTTAGAGGCTAGTAAAGTGGCTAGTGGCTAGTAAACCCTTACCACCCCCTCCCCCTCTCTTAAACACCCTCATCGTGATGCAGTAATTAATGCGTTATTAATGGTCACGTAAATTACCGCATCATGACTAGTGTTAAATTATCGCACCCGGTAAAATATTACCGCAATCTTAATGATTTAGGTCATAAAATTGCAGGTTTGTTTTACCGGATGTGATATTACCGAGATTGATGACTCTAGGCCATTAATTCTTACAACTGGCAGTTCTTGTAGTAACCATAGATAAAATCAGCACAGTTATTAGATAAATTATTGTAATTTAGAAAATATATGGTAAGAAATATTATCAGATACCATACCAATTCAATCCATTAGATGCCAGTAGAGTTCTCTTTATGTTCTAAAAGGATATTTCTATTGAAAGCCTTCTGGCATGTCACACCCTGGGCCATAGCGACTAACTTGAAAAAGCACAATGGCAAACTTGATAAGATATACACTTTATTCATTTATTTCACATGTCAGATTATTTATTAAATGTATATGACATAACCGTGAACGGTTTAAATAGATTACAAATAACACGTAAATACTTCATGTAAATAAGTCGAAAACGTTTCATAACAGTATTATATAATACCAATCTTTAAGATATATACAAATTATATTTATGAAGCCATTAATAAAGAAGTAACGGTTTCTGCATTAACATAGATGGCCAGATCCAAATTGACACTAATCCTGTTGTACTCATAATCACTGGAATCTGGAATAGTGAAACAGATAGTAACTAGATGGCTGGTGTTTGTATTCATGATCAAGCTTTAAGAAGCTTCTGCAGGTGAAGGACAAGAAAAATACTTTCTCCTAACATTAACTGTAGGCCAGATAATGCTTACAACTCATGCAAAAAGTATAGTTGCACTTGATATATTATATTGTAGTTGAGAAAAACACTTATTTCAATGTGCTTGCAGCCTTGAAAATGATATGACATGAAAATGATAGCCCATTGGGAGCGTGGCTTGACCTCAGCCGTCCATCTCCGGGTAGGTTGGTGTGTTGTCAGCTTCTGATTGGCTGACACTGTCGCTAGGGACATTTACCTGGGAGCTTGAGCCAGGTCAGCAACAGCAGTTGATTGTGGGTTTTGAAGTTGGGTGGGTATGATTAAAGGTGCCTCTGAGGGTTCACACACCTTTTTTAAGTGGGATAACAGGCACACAGATTGTTTGTTTTTTGTAGGACTTCCTGGCAACATATTCTAGGTTTCTAGTAGAGATGAATAGATGAGAGGGACCTCACTCCAACTAAAAGTGAAGTTGACAAATAGTAAATACTGTGTGCTACCAGGGAGATAGACTATTCAAAAAAAGGGAGCTAATGGATCGTGTTCACTAGCATTTAGAGAGACTTAATCTCCTCTAGTTTTTGCTAGAGCTGATACATTCAAATGAGATCCTCTACCTCCAAAGTCTCTTTTTAACTTGTTTATAGTTAGAGTGATGCAGTTAATACACCATTATTTTGTTGTTATTTTGTTGTTATACATCAAGATTGCTCTTTACACATAAATTTAGCATATTTCCACATTAATCCATGTATAGATTTGTATAGATTTGTGTAATTCTATTGTATCACAGGTAGAGCTTTTGCAATTATCAGTCTCTACAGTCTGAGTAAGTCCTTTCTTGGACCCGAGTGGTCACCTGTGTATAGGCAGTTTGTAACCAATGCGATCAATGGCATAGATAATAATGTGTTTTATTACCATTTGCTTTTCCTCAGTGCTTGTGGCTCTGTTGTTTACAGTTTTGCCTTAGCCATAATTTATATATTCCTATGGCTTCAGACAATATGTTTTGCGCAGTAAATCTTGCTGTGTGGTCGGTTGTTTCAGTAGTTAATTGACGTGGGTAAGTATCAGTGTACTAAGCACTTTCTTATTGCCACAATGTATTGTGTTTCTACAGTTGCAATTTGTAGTAAACTGAATCTACAGACAGCCTGACTCACACAGTCTGTTACTGCAGTGGGGTCGTTTGTGTCTGCAGAGAGATCATCACGGATAAGTGTAAGAGTACTCAGTGGAGGCGCATGCGCGATGGTGAGGGGAATAGCTGCCTAATCTAGTAGCTCCTACCCCCGCCAAAGCAAGATTCAAAAAAAGGCAATTCAAACGCACAGTGCACACTGCAAATTCTCTGCTACCGACGTCGGAACCCACAGGGATGGCCCCGCCATCCACAAAAAAGAAGAATACGGGAGATCTCAGGCGATACTTAAGCCGATCCACATCCAGAGACGGGAGAGCAGAAATGGCGCCCGGCTCAGCACCAGGATCGGGGTCAGACCACGAGGAGGACCGGGAGGAGACGCCGGAACAGCGGCCCGTACGGCGCTGCGATTTTGATCGGCTATACAACGACATGAAGTCGTTGTTTAGAGCCGAGATACAAGAACTCCGGCAGGAGGTACAGGGCCTGGGAGCAAGAACTGGGGCCCTGGAGGACAAAATGGTGGCGGTCTCCTCAGCGGCCAAAAAATCCGAAAAGCGTTCCTCCCATCTGCAACACCAAATTACAGAGCTGGCCGAGCGCCAGGAGGACGCAGAGAACCGGGACCGACGGAGTAACATCCGTGTCCGCGGCATACCCGAGGACATAGGGGAAGTAGAAGAGTTCCTCACAAGATGGATGGCGACGCTGCTCCCCGACACCCCAGTGGCAGAATTAATGATGGATAGATGCCACAGAGCTTTAAGGAGCAAGCCGCTGGCGAATGCACAACCGAGGGATGTGATTGCTCGGTTGCATTACTTCCGCACCAGGCAGGCGATTTTTACAAAAGCCCGTGGGGAAGAAGCCTGAAAGTTTGAGGGGGTCTCCCTACAACTCTTTCAAGACCTGTCCCCGCTGACCCTGGCCAGACGCCTGAAACTACAACCTATCACCCGCCTCCTCAGAGACAAAACGATCCGATATAGGTGGACCTTTCCGTTTGGACTGCTAGTCATCAGGAACGGAAGGGCCACCTCAATGAAAAACCCAGAGGAGGGGGATGAATTCCTGCGCAGGCTGGGGGTAACAACGGGAGAAGCCAGGAGCCCACGGAAAGAGGCAGAACCGGACAATGAGTGGCAACAGGCCGGCACATCCCGGAAGACCCGAGCTACTACGGAACAGGAGAAGGAGTGAATAAAGTTCTGCCAAAATAAACTGTACACTATGAATCTGTTTGTTTGCCTACAAGTTATGGCACGAAGTTTGGTTCAACAAGACCGCTAGCACCTAGGAGCACCGAGCAGCAGAAGTGGACTTCATAATGCCACAGCACCACCTACTCAATAAAGGACATATACACGCTGCCCCACGGTTTCAAGCCAAGCCTGGGGGGAAAAAAAACAAAAAAAAAAAACATACCTGCAATGCCGGTGATAATGGCTGTCCCGCAACCCGGAAGAGGCGCGTGGCACGCACCAAAGGAAGATGGCGGCATCGTCACTCGTGGCGGGATGAAAGCTGCACGGCCGGAAGAAGAAGAGCCCAGCGCGGGAAGACGTCCGCTCCCATCGACATCCGGCGGCTAAAGACCAAAGACCGGAAGGACGTCACCGGATATGGCCGCGCGGCCATCTTGGTAGAGGCGACCGGCTGGGGAAGTGAAGAGCCGCGTCACTCAGAAGCGCCAAAACCGCAGCAAGACCCGGAAAAGCAGTTACTCCGGACAAATCGCAGGGTCATAAAACCCACACATAGTCCAGGCAGGCAGAGACAGCACACCAGGGGAGGTAGGGAGAGGGAAAATACCCAGCGAAGGTAGGGTAGGCCCCACTAGTTCCACACAGAGGACACCAGAGGTGGGAGCAGCCAAAGGGGTGCGTGAACACAGGGACACACACACTAGAAGGAAGAGTCCCAGCAACAGAACACGTAGAGGGAGGGGAGTACATTACCCACAGGCCCATGAAGGTAACAAGTAAGAGAGAGATCCTACAAAGGGCAGGAACATAGAAGTAGGAAGAGTGCCCCACACAGACAAGTTACACTCACAACAACGCTGCCTGCGGGCCTAGGGAGGCTGAACGGTCGTATTGGCTACGAAGATTTGCCTTTAACTATGTTTAAAACGGTGGGGGGGGGGGGGTGCTTGCCCCTTTGCCGTCGGCATGAGTCTCCTCATGGATACTTGGGGGTTAGACCCCAAGGGACCCATGAAAGACCCCGGTGGGCCGGTGAAAACGGGTCAAGCTCAACCTGACATGGTCAGAGGTGGGCCCACCCGAACCGGAACCCCACGAGGGGCAGTTCAGGCGTCCAGGGGGACTCGGTCCCCTGATGTCGCCGAAAGTTACCAAGGTTTATTTGTTGTCTCCCCCATGTCCCCAATGTGTGTACCCCAATGTTTCTCCCCTATACAGACGAGCAATATACAAAGCAGTCCACTGAACCACACGTCGAAGCACAACATGACCCGGATAGAAAGAGGTAACGCAGCATTCCATATTGAAAACATCAATGGGTAAGGATTTCACCATCTTATCGCACAACATAAAAGGTTTTAATAGCCCCCTAAAAAGGAAAATAGCATTTACTGACTACCGACGACAAGACCCCGACATAATATTACTCCAAGAGACCCACTTCTCAAAGACCAGTTCCCCTAAGTATCTGGACACCAGATATAGAACATGGCTTTCTGCGTCAGCCAATGTAAAAAAGAGAGGGGTAGCAACCCTATTACACAACCGCCTGGCGTTTATCACAACTCTAACAAAAAAAGACAAGAACGGGCGTTTCTTAATAATAGTAGGCGAGGTGGGCGGACAACCCCTCACAATAGCCAATGTCTATGCTCCCAATGAAGGGGCCGATACCTTCTTTACAAAATTCTTTACAACTCTACATAGAGTGGCACAAGGCGGGGTAATACTAGGTGGGGATTTCAACCTCACTCTAGATCCGAAAGCCGACAGGTGCACGCCCAGAATACCGAAACACACACACAGCAGAGCAATCTGGACCCAAGGTCTCAAGACAAACAGACTGGTAGATATCTGGCGGGAACAACACCCGGGAGAGAAGGAGTACACATTCTATTCACATCCACATGACAGATACAGCAGGATAGACTACCTCTTTGTGTCCAATAGAATGGTTTCGCAGATCTCCCATACGGGCATCCATGATATTTCATGGTCAGATCATGCACCCATCGAGCTGCGGTGCACAGATTTCAGACTAGACAGACCAGGAGCGACATGGAAGCTAAACGAATCTCTGCTAAAAAATCCCCGAAATTGAAACGGCAATAAGGGATAAAATCAGGGTCTATTTTGAGGAGAATGTCGGTAGTGTGACATCTCAATCCATCCTATGGGAGGCCCATAAGGCGACCCTCCGCGGAGAGCTCATAGGGATAGCAAGTAGGCGGAAAAAAGCAAGGGAAAATAAAATCAAGATTCTCCAATCAGAGTTAACAGCCCTCTCTGCCCTACACAAAAATAACAAACAAGCGCAGACCTTACAGGCCTGGCGCGACACTAAAACAAAACTAAATTTATTGATGTCCTCCCGAGCGGAGAAAGAGCTGACCTGGTCTAGGCGACGATACTATGAGAAAGCGAACAAGCCAGATACCCCACTTGCCAATAAACTCAAAAATTGTAACCGTAATTTCCATATTCAAGCCATTCGAACCAAGAAAGGTGACCTTACTTCTGATCCCAAACAAATTGTAGAGGCATTTAAAAATTACTATGAGACCCTATATGATGGGGCGAAGGTCTCCCATTGTGAGAACACTCATAGGCAGCTGAGGACATTTCTAACAGAGGCAAAACTACCCAGCCTGAGCAGATTGGAAAGGGAGGCATTACAGGTAGACTTCTCAGGTGAGGAAATATCAGAGGTAATAAAAGCACTAAAGCCGTCCAAAGCCCCAGGCCCGGACGGCTTCTCTAACCTGTACTATAAAAAATTTAGAAAAACACTAGTGCCTCAAATGGCCCGACTATTTAACTCATTCTTAGATGGTGCCCCTATCCCTGGCCAAATGCTCCAAGCGTCTATAACAGTGATCCCCAAACCAGGAAAGGACCCAGCGGATTGCAAAAGCTACCGGCCTATATCTCTCATCAATTCAGACACCAAAATCTTCTCCAAATTGCTAGCTAACCGTCTGAATTTAGTCATGCCGAAGCTGGTCCACCCAGATCAAGTAGGGTTCATATGCGGGAGGCAAGCTACAGACAATACCAGACGGATAATAGATTTAATTGATTTGGCACATAGAAAACACATCCCGTCTATGGCATTGAGTCTGGACGCTGAAAAGGCCTTCGACCGCATTGATTGGCCCTATCTCACAGAGACGCTGGGGATGTTCGGCATAGGGGGGAGAATATTGGGAGCTATTCTGGCTCTTTACAGGGAACCGATGGCGAAGGTCAGACACCAGGGCTTCCCGTCGGATGACTTTCCTATAAAGAGCGGCACCAGACAGGGATGCCCCCTGTCCCCACTCATTTTTGCATTATGCATAGAACCCCTAGCGGCACACATCCGCAACTCCCCCGATATAACAGGTATACAGATTAATGACCAGTCACACAAAGTGGCCCTGTACGCAGATGACATTATACTAATGTTATCCAAACCCCTTACCTCTCTGCCAAATGTCTTCAGGTTGCTAGATAATTTTAATAAGATTTCAGGATTCAAAATCAATCAGACAAAATCAGAAGCACTAAATATCAACCTGCCAAAGGTCACAGAAAAATTGATTGAACTGAATTTTAATTTCAAATGGCAAGCCTCCTCCATAAAATATTTAGGTATCTATATAACCAAAAACTACGACGCCCTCTACAAAGCCAACTACCCCAGGCTAATTAGGACTCTGAAGGAGGATCTACGGATCTGGTCAGGCCACACAATTTCGTGGATCGGCAGGATCCAGTGCCTTAAGATGAATCTCCTCCCCCGAATCTTGTATCTGTTTCAGACCCTTCCGATACAAGTGATCAGAGACGACATCCTCCGTATACAGTCCTCTATGGTGAAATTCGTCTGGGGTAATAAAAAACCACGTATAAAAAATAGCATCCTTACAAGGCCAACAGTTAGAGGAGGTTTGGGGGTACCTTGCTTGATATCGTACTTCAAAGCGGCACAATTATCCCAAATTACTCAGTGGCACATGCAACCCAGCCTGCGGAGGTGGGTTGAGTTGGAAAAGGCTTGCTGTGACCCCGTAGAGATACAGGATCTAATTTGGCTACCCAAAAAAATACAACAGACCTTAAGTGAACCGCTGGCCGCAGTGAAATGCTCTTTGGCTACTTGGGAGAACACCAAACACAAGTGTGCCCTGACAACCCAGAACACACTTATGACCCCGATTACGGGGAACCCTGATTTCGCTCCGGGTATGTTACGCAAGAACCTTGCGGTCTGGAAAGCAAAAGGTATTACTAGGCTACTACACCTGGAGAGACACCAAGCCTTCAAAACATTTGAACAAATTCGATCAGAAACAGAGATGCCCAATTCCGAATTTTTTAGATACCTCCAGGTGCGAGCATTTTATATGAAAATTCCCAAACGCCCCAAGCGCACAAATTTTGAGCAGCTATGTTCCAGAGGCACGGACACATCGGGACTCACTTCTCGGATATACAGAGAGGTGGTCTGCCCTGGACAGGACGTTGACACTAAACTGAACTATAGAATTAAATGGGAAACAGACTTAGGGGAGACGCTAGAAGACAAAGACTGGTCCACAATAGTACTGGCAGCAGCGAAAAGCTCTATATGCACCACCTTAAAGGAGAATGCATATAAAGTCCTAATGAGGTGGTACCTCACCCCAACACGATTAGCAAAGTTCATCAAAGGCTACCCACCATTGTGCCCAAAACAATGTGGGGAACAGGCGGACTTGCTTCACATGCTGTGGGGTTGCCCAAAAGTGGCTCCTCTATGGGAGGAAATCCAGAATTGGCTAACGAGTATTCTCGGACGACCGGTCCCCCTGGACCCTTGGCTGTTCCTGCTGGGCAGGCGCACTCGGGGAATAGGCAGACCGGCGCAAAAACTGATTGCACACTTTGCAACAGCCATGAGGTGCGAACTCGCAGCTTTGTGGAAGCTCCCAGACTTACCCACAATTACAAAAATTCGGAACAGAATCTGGTATATTTGCCGGATGGAACAGTTGACGAGTCTGGTCAACGACACCGGCATAAATTTCTTGAAAATTTGGACCAAGTGGCTGGACCACTCGGATATCCCGGGGGTAGATGCCACCACCATCATGCCATAATATAAATAGATGCATTCTCCTTTGAGGAACCAGTACAGACAGCGCGTAAAAGGGGAACAGGTAGGGCAGACGGCAAGTAGAACGCCCACGGGTACAAGCTGCTCCTTTGAGTATAGACAAGAACAGACTCGGTGAACACAGAGAAGACAATGAGCTCGCCCCCCTCCCCCCCTCCCTCCCCCCCCCTTTCTGTGTCTGTCTGGTTTGTTAGGTCCGTGAGTGAGTCTACCCAGTATGTCTGTGTTAAAACGGAGGACGACGGAAAAAAGAAAAATTGGGTTATGGTACAATAAAGAAAGATAGCGGGTTGGTAGACACTGTATGCAATGTACTGTAATCCAATAATAAAAACCTTTTTGTGGAAAAAAAAAAAAGAGTACTCAGTGTCCTATATTTTGCCACAATTTGATCAGTCTTTTTGACATACAGTAAAGATGTTTATGGTATGTGGAAATAGGCACGCAACCAGTAGTGAGGGGGTTAATTATGTTGCCTCCATAAGCAGTTTAGCTATCACATCTTGATTTATTCAGCCCCTTGTTCCGTGTGATGTCGGGTGTCATATTTACGACCACCACCAATCCTTCAAGCATTATGTGCTCCATACACAAACACTCCACCGTAACTACCCTACTAAAAGTTTGCAATGAAATCCAGTGTGGAATGGAACGGGGACAACTCACTGGTGCAATATTCCTAGATTTTGCAAAGGCTTTTGATACTGTTGATCATGCTATCCTGCTTAACAAACTCCAGTGCTCTGGAATAGGGAAGCATGATTTAAACTGGTTTCAGTCCTACCTATCAGGTAGATCCCAACATGTGTCCATCTCAGGCTCTAACTCCAAGGTGGCACCTCCCCCCAGAGCTCACTCCTCCTCACCTTTTTAACTTGGGAGTTCTTTTCACTTTGCTGCAAGAACAGGGCCTATTATGGTTCTTTCCCATCATACAGAGGTAAAAGGAAGGGTTCACAGTTTAGTGTAGGACCTGTATTATTGGTTATACCTTGACGTTTGGTATGCAGGCTTATAACACTTTGGACAAAGGGTTTAACTAAATAACCAAGTAATTATGATTATTATTGAAATATTTGAACTTTGTACTCATTACCATATATGTTTTGTCAATTTGATGTAGCATTGGGCACCCCTGTCTTTTGTTGTATCTAACTCCAACCCCCTGGATATCACCTGTGGCGTCCCGCAAGGCTTTGTTCTGGGGCCCCAACTCTTCTCAGTATTCATCAATGATCTTCCCACAGCTTGTAAGGAAGCTTCAATACGCATGTATGCAGATGACACAATCCTATGTGCACACAGCCAGAGCCTCTCTGACCTTCAACACATTCTTCAGTCTGACTTTTTGAGACTCCAAAACTGGATTTCCCAAAACAAACTGTTTTTAAACACGAACAAGACAGTAACAATGGTATTTGGGACCAAGACTAAATTTTTTAAGCTTCCAGTGACTGAGCTCCAGATCAGAACCAACGCTAACACCACCCTAACTCCTGTTACTAGTTTTAAATACCTGGGCATATGGTTTGACTCCCACTTAACATTCGGAATGCACATTGATACCCTGCCATCCAAAACCTATGCCAAACTAGGTGTACTTAACAGGAACAAATCCTCCCTAGGCCTGTTGGTCAGAAAGCGTATCGCACAGCAGATGCTAATGCCAATTATAGACTATGGAGACATAGTATATGGCTCGACACACCTAACCCACCTTAGCAAACTTGACACCCTCTACAATTCAATTTGTCGTTTCGTTCCCCAATGCAACTACAACACACATCACTGCGAAATGCTCAAAGAACTAGATTGGTTAACACTCAAGTCTAGGCGCAAAGTTCACCTTTCCTGTCTTGCCTTCAAATACTTTCTGGGCAAGCTACCCATCTATCTGAACAAGCTCCTCACCCCTACCACATGCAGCACTTATCATCTGAGATCAGACTCCAAAAGACTGTTCATGGTCCCAAGGCTCAACAAAGTATCTGGCCGCTCTTCCTTCTCTTACCGTGCACCCCAAAACTGGAACAACCTACCAGAGACTCTCACATCCACCACCTGTTTAGAGGAACCCAGGGCTCCCTCGGGGAGCCCTGGGCACGCGCACCATGCGCGTACGCTCCCGATGAAGCATGACCACGCATCGATGAAGCGCGGCACGCCGAGGGAAAAAAAAGAGCAAGCCGGGAAATCTCCGGGCTTGCGGCACTAGCCAAGTAAGAATAAAGTGTGCCGCCTCTGTACTTCTTCTCTAACTGTGCATGGAATGTACTGTATTATATATAATGTATACTGTAACAGGGGACTTATCCCTGTTCAAAAATGTGCCTCTAATCCAGCAGTGTGGTGGTTAACTGCTGGTAGACAATTAACCAACACCACCTGGCTGATTACAGGTGTCAGAAAAAGCCTGCCTCTGAGACAGGAAGGGAGATTCTTCCTGAGCCCACACGTGAGCTGAACCAGGAAACAGACAGAGGAGAGGTTCCTGAGTCTCACAGGTGAGACTGACAGAGGGAAAACAGACGTCTTGAGCCTGCCAAAAGAGACTGCATGCCGCCAACAAGACACAGGGGACAATACTGTACTTCTGAACCTGGATCCTGACTCTGCCTTATCGCACAAGGGTGTGGACATCAGGAGAACAGATAAACCTTCCCCTACAACTACAAGAGACAGATAAGACTTTCTTATAAGACTATGTCATATATATATATATATATATGCAAATATAACTGTATGCTCATCTGCATGTCTTAGGCAGGTCTGCAACCCCGCCTTTCCCCATTATCACCCAGCATACAGCACTTCCACTGCAGCAAGGGATTCTGGGAAATGACATGCAAATGAGCACACAGTGTCACTTTTTGCCTCAATAACCATTTTTAACATGGTTCCCTATAGGCTTAAGCTTGCTGCATGGTCACAGCTTTGAGCACAGCCAGGGTTAAGGTGCATACCCAGAAAACCACCCACAGACAGCTGTTTCGACCTTGATGGGTCTCATCAGTGTGGGGTTGATTTTACTGGGAATGCAAGAGAGGCTATGGGATAGGCTAAACCATAATACTGAGTTAAGTTATGGTGAGTAAAAAAAGTGACAAAAACCCTCCACAGGAAAGCAAATATGCAAATATAACTGTATGCTCATCTGCATGTCTTAGGCAGGTCTGCAACCCCGCCTTTCCCCATTATCACCCAGCATACAGCACTTCCACTGCAGCAAGGGATTCTGGGAAATGACATGCAAATGAGCACACAGTGTCACTTTTTGCCTCAATAACCATTTTTAACATAGTTCCCTATAGGCTTAAGCTTGCTGCATGGTCACAGCTTTGAGCACAGCCAGGGTTAAGGTGCATACCCAGAAAACCACCCACAGACAGCTGTTTCGACCTTGATGGGTCTCATCAGTGTTGGGTTGATTTTACTGGGAATGCAAGAGAGGCTATGGGATAGGCTAAACCATAATACCGAGTTAAGTTATGGTGAGTAAAAAATGTGACAAAAACCCTCCACAGGAAAGCAAATATGCAAATATAACTGTATGCTCATCTGCATGTCTTAGGCAGGTCTGCAACCCCGCCTTTCCCCATTACCACCCAGCATACAGCACTTCCACTGCAGCAAGGGATTCTGGGAAATGACATGCAAATGAGCACACAGTGTCACTTTTTGCCTCAATAAACATTTTTAACATGGTTCCCTATAGGCTTAAGCTTGCTGCATGGTCACAGCTTTGAGCACAGCCAGGGTTAAGGTGCATACCCAGAAAACCACCCACAGACAGCTGTTTCGACCTTGATGGGTCTCATCAGTGTGGGGTTGATTTTACTGGGAATGCAAGAGAGGCTATGGGATAGGCTAAACCATAATGCTGAGTTAAGTTATGGTGAGTAAAAAAAGTGACAAAAACCTTCCACAGGAAAGCAAAAATGCAAATATAACTGTATGCTCATCTGCATGTCTTAGGCAGGTCTGCAACCCCGCCTTTCCCCATTATCACCCAGCATACAGCACTTCCACTGCAGCAAGGGATTCTGGGAAATGACATGCAAATGAGCACACAGTGTATATATATATATGTCTCTATGACGTGGGCTGGTGAATTGCTAGGCTACCTGCCGGGTAAAAAGGGATTGCTGAACTGTGAAAAGGGTAACCCAAAGCCAATTGCTGAGTGTTAAGTCATCCTACCGGGAGTGAAAGAAAGTGTAAAAAAGAGAATATTTTTTTTTCTGCAAGTAAAGTCTGTCTATGTATCTTGGGAGTACATCATGCACCCAAAGTGTGAAGAGTGAATGCCATAATACCCAATTATGAGACTGAAAATTACTGAACTCAAACAGAAAACCAAATTCTTTTGCTGAAGCGGAGGGATTGCATATAGCAAGTAAATGGTGTAAAGCAAATGCCTTTGCTGAAGCAAGGAAATGGGCAGCTACACTAGTAAGCATTGTGTGAAAGAAATAGTGCCAAATCGGTCAAGGTGTACACCCAAGAAGAAAAAAAAGGCCCAGGGAATTTAAAATGGCCGCCCAGCTGAGGTCAAATACAAAACTAGGGAAGAAAATGTGTTCCTGGTGTAAAGAACCCCACCACACGAAGCAGTGTCCCTTCAGGCCTTATTCAGATGATGAGAGTGAATGCATGCACAGTATTGCTGATGTTTTAAAACTTACCAAAGGAAAGAAAAATCTACAGAGTTGCCTGTGAGAGCTATGACCTCTCCAAGCAAAATATGCCCACCTGTAGGACTACCACAATTTTGTGTTCTAGCAAAAAAAGTGGCAACAGCTGCAATAGCACCTACTGAGGTCAGGAAGAAAAATACACCTGGTAGCCCCAAAATGGAGGACAAGATGTGGCATTCCTGTAATGAACCCTACCTCACAGAAGAGTGGCCCTTCCAGTCCGATGAGGAGGAAAACCTCTTATGGGGAACCCAAACCGAGTCACACCCACAAAACACCCCAAGAATGGTGGGGGTGCCTGAACTCTGTATGGACCGAAAAGACCGCTCTCTATGAGGACGAATATGATCGTCAGGAGAAAGAGCGGGAGCAGCAGATCACCGAATATTTCTGTCAGCTAACGCAACTGCAAGAAAAGGCTGGCGTATACAATGAAGCTGCTGAAGTTTCAAATAAAGACTGAGACCCCAGTATTCCTGATGGGACAGAGTCATCCAAAACAAAAAGACTGAAAAATAAAAGCGGTTCTTCACTTACCGTGGAAGGAACAGACACATCCGCAGATCCCGCGGAGAGAAAGGGGGTCCGAGATGCCCTGCAGCCTAGAGAAAATTGAGAATTCATCCTGCGGATGACCGAATATCCAGAGGGCCCAAGGCAGAAGTCGTGTACCCCAAAGAAGTGTCTGTCCGGTTCTACTAGGGAGAAACCCTCAACCAACCATACCAGGGAAGCGGAGCCAGAACCAATGAGTGGCGATCTCTTGACCAGCCCTGAAAATGCCCTGAAAATTGCCAGGCGTGACTGTGATCTGCTCCGGGAACAATTGAAACTTGAGAGGGAAGATAATGCTGAGCTACAGAAGACTGTTCTCGCAATGTACTCTGAATGTGGAACAGAATTGGATGATCTCAAGTCTGAGCTAGATGCTGCAAACATTATTAATGCCACCATGGTGGAAAGGCAGAGCCAATCCGATAAAATGATGGCCAATCTGAAGCAGAAGTATGAGGAGGCACTGAAGGAGATTATAGTCTTTCAGCAAGAGGTTCACAGTCTTCGCCAAGAACTGAATGCCTCACAACAAGAGGTCAACAGTGTCCGGACCGAGGTGGACGTATCCCTCATACACACCGCACAGCACTGGATGCCTCACACCACGAGATCGGCAGCTGCCACACAAATCTGGAAGTCTCCAAAAAGGAACTTCACAGTCTCGCTGATGAGCTGAAGAATTCTAAAAAAACTATTGTCAATCTTAATATAGATCTCAAAGTCTCTCAGAAGGAGCTTCAGACCCTCAACCTAGAGACGGAAGTCTCACGCTAGGAGACAGTCAGTCTCCAAGCAGAGGTGCAAAAATGGAAGGCGGACTACAAGGAGGCCCTGAATATTACAGAGACTGAAAAAATAGAAAATTTAAGACTAAAAAAAGAAAATTCTGAGTTGACAGACCACATCAATGGAAAGAATGAAAAGCTCCACAAGCTGGAAAAAATAATGAAATTTCTGGAAGGTGAAAAGGTTGAAGCAGAGCACCGAGTGCAGAACCAACTACAAGGTCTGCATACACCTCCAGAATACAGAGGAGAAGCAGCGAACTCTGCAGGAAGAAAATCTGCAGGCTGCTGAAGAGGTACAAGTGCTGCAGGAGCGTCTGAATACCCAGTGCGTCCCCACAGAGCAGTTTGAGGAGATAAAAGCCACGCTGCATGTCACCAGAGCCTTGCTGAAGGCGGAGCTTAGAGATCAGGTGACTCTGTATGAGTGGGAGCGGGAGAAGGCCCAGAAACTGGAGCAAGAGCTGGAGAGACAGAGAGTCTGTTCCATCCCCTTGAGTCAGTACATCAAGGAGAAAACAGACTTCGCGGCAACCTTGACGACAAAAATTACAGAGCTCTAGAATATGAAGGAGTCACTGATACAAACTCAGAGAAAGCAAAGTGTGCAGATAAATTCCCTGAGAAGAGACTTGCAAGATGCACTCAAAAAACAGGAATCTCTCACGGATGAGATTACAGTACTACAAGGACAAGTATTGACCATGACCAAGCGTCAGTGTCCCACAGCCACGAAAACCCAAAGAAAAAAGGGTACAGTGAGAGCTGGGAAAACCGCTCACGTAAAAAATAAGGTTGCAAAGTCTAAACCACCTAAGCTAGCACTCGCTAAACCTTCAGCCACCGAACAGGCAACACAAAAAGGTATATGTGCCAAATCAAAACCAGAAAAAGCCTTAGCTGGTGAAACTGAGAAGATAGGACATTCTCTGGAAAGTCA
This sequence comes from Ascaphus truei, assembly GCF_040206685.1. Classification (NCBI taxonomy): domain Eukaryota; kingdom Metazoa; phylum Chordata; class Amphibia; order Anura; family Ascaphidae; genus Ascaphus; species Ascaphus truei. The sequence goes on along the minus strand of NC_134485.1, from coordinate 400,938,340 downwards.
TTCTCTGGCAACTCAATCCCAAAGAAGCTGAACTGGCGACTCCGTTGAGTGGAGGAAGTGCAGAAAGACAGCTTCAAGGGCGGAAAACTCAAAGGGCTAGTCCTAACTCTTCTACAACTGTCGCCATACAGTTGATCTACAAAAAGAAGAGCGCCCGATGCAAGGGAAATCTCATGACCATTCACTCAGAAAGAAGACAATACTTGGGAAAAGTCCTCCTCAAGCGACTGAGGAGTGCTGAGCTCAAGCACCTTCAGGAGGAGACATAAATAAACTGGAGAAAAGGCTCCAATCCCAGCGGGACTGAGGGTTCTCTTCCTCCATCCACTCTCATTTAAGTCACAGAAAGATCTCGAATGAGAGTGGAAGGATGGACTTTGGCCGTGGCAAGCTCGAGCTTCCCACAAACAGGGGAGGTATGTAACAGGGGACTTATCCCTGTTCAAAAATGTGCCTCTAATCCAGCAGTGTGGTGGTTAACTGCTGGTAGACAATTAACCAACACCACCTGGCTGATTACATGTGTCAGAAAAAGCCTACCTCTGAGACAGGAAGGGAGATTCTTCCTGAGCCCACACGTGAGCTAAACCAGGAAACAGACAGAGGAGAGGTTCCTGAGTCTCACAGGTGAGACTGACAGAGGGAACACAGACGTCTTGAGCCTGCCAAAAGAGACTGCACGCTGCCAACAAGACACAGGGGACAATACTGTACTTCTAAACCTGGTTCCTGACTTTGCCTTATCGCACAAGGGTGTGGACACCAGGAAAACAGTTAAGCCTTCCCCTACAACTACAAGAGACAGATAAGACTTTTCTTATAAGACTTATCTATGTATATATTTATGTGTGTGTGTGTATATATATATATAATATATCTATATATATATATATATATATATATAAAAAAATGAAAAGAAAAAACAGGCGCACACCTAGTGCATTAACATAATAAAATTTGTATTTCAAGGAACATAAAATCTGTAAAATGCCCACTCACAAAGATAAAGCGATCAATAGCATGTATGAGATTGGCTCTCATGTGCTGTCAGCTTAGTCCTCACAGTGCGGTTCCAGGTACTGGCGTCGTCACGTGACCCTCCTCGTGTAGCCGGTGAACCGCTGAACCGGAAGCGGAAACTTGCACTCAGTGTTCGGCTAGAAGGAGTCCCTCCGGACAGCAATGCGTAGGTCGTGACTAGATTGCGACCGCCATTTGCCCACGATCACTGTTGCTGCTTGCTGCCAGAAACCTTTTCCTCTGTGTGTACTACACGGCTCCAATTTCAATATACAGGACATCGAGGGCATTGCTGTCCGGAGGGACTCCTTCTAGCCGAACACTGAGTGCGAGTTTCCGCTACCGGTTCACCGGCTACACGAGGAGGGTCACGTGACGACGCCAGTACCTGGAACCGCACTGTGAGGACTAAGCTGAAGGCACATGAGAGCCAATCTCATACATGCTATTGATCGCTTTATCATTGTGAGTGGGCATTTTACAGATTTTATGTTCCTTGAAATACAAATTTTATTATGTTAATGCACTAGGTGTGCGCCTGTTTTTTCTTTTCTTTTTTTTCAGATATGGTTAGGGACTGGTGATCCCTTTGAAACGGGCTGCAGTAACCTGGTGCTATTATCATTGGAACAGGACTTTTTATACTGAAGGTTTTTTTCATTTTTTATTTTTTACTTTTTCACTTTTTTCATTTTTGTTATAATAAATTTCGCTAACCTATTTTAATAATCATTTTTTTATATATTATTGTGACGATAGCTTATCGCAGGTTGTAATTTACACCAAATACTGGGTTTGAACTGAACGAGGCTTAGATATAATAAGAACACAGAGAACACTGTATGATGTAAAGACACAATACACACAGATAAGGCCCTATTGATGCACTCAAAATCTGAGGGGTAGGTCACCCTAATAAAAAAGCAACAACACAGGAATAATCTGAACCAAACCTATGAATAGTATTTAAATATGCTTTATTAATGTTGGTTTAAAAATGGTACCAGAATAAATGGTGAATAGAGTGAACTGAATACAGTGAGTGCTATTAGGGCAAATTGCCAGATAGTTAATCCAAAGTAATTGGAAAACTGAACATGAGCACTATGAATAACAGATAGCACACAATCAGTGCCTAGGGTTTAAGGCAGTGAAGGCTAACTGTAATGGATGACATCACTGGAGCACTATATAAAATATATACATCCACTAGAGGCAATGAAGTGTGTGTGAACTCTAGCTCACTGTAAACCATACATCAATGATGGGGTAGAAGGTGAGACAGCGGCAAAGGTAATTATTAGTAACACACATAGGTATTGGTACAGCTGACTTATACATAGACCGATAGAACAATGGTGGTGTGAGCCCCACAAAACCTGTCCCTGCTAGTTAGTAACTACACTTAGGGATAGAAATGAGGGAAAAGGGTACCCTACACACCAATATATGTTAACCCTGTGAGGAGAGAACAATACTGCAGGATCGTGTAACCCACTAGCTCTGACCCACTAGCTCTGATAGCTATCCCTCTCTTGGAAGAAGCTATCGCGAAACGTGCGTCAGAGGACGTGATGACGTCACACGTCACGCTTTCAAGCATGGATGCCTGCAGCTTCTAGCAGACCTCACCGTGTCCACGCCAGAGTTCTCTTCAGCTGCGCACTCCACGAGGCACCTTTCCAGGCTGACCGTTAGGATCGTGTACCCAGGGCCAGCACAGATAAGTTAACAGGGCCATCTTTCCCTCTTTTCTGTCCTCTAACCCCCCCTCTCCCCCCGTATGTTGTAGGGGTATGTTATTGAGGGTCAGAGCTAGTGGGTTACACGATCCTCTCCTTGCCCTATTGCACCAGTCTGATTCAGTGATCCTAGCGGTCACACTAGGTTGAGCGGGTGCAACCCCTATTTTGCTCTCTTAGATATAATAATGTATATTTATTCCTTTGGATAGGTGAACACACGAAATAATACAGTAACAGACAAGAGGTACACTTACTTTGGGGATGGGGATGAGAAGTATGTAGCATAGCAATTCTCTCGCAATCAGGTAACAATTCAGATGATATCAGAAGACAAAGGATAAAGGGTGGACAACAGTTTATAAACCTTTTGTAACCCACAAACGTGGGAACACATTTTGATACATGCCCCCCTGCTAGCTGGTACATGCACATTAGAACTCTGGGGTCTCATTTCTGTAGCCCCTCATCTGCATCAGGAATGCCAGCTAGTCTACCAGATTGGATTCCGGGCAGGATATTCTTTGTTGTAAGGTGTTAAATGGGACACTTAAAGACGGCTCTGGTTTGAGTAATCTCCGCCCTCATGTAAACAGTAGAGGTGACAAAATCCTTGGAACAATACTTAAGTCCTAGACATTGGGTCGCCTCTCTGGCTATATGCTACCCTGGTATGCAAAGGAATTTCCTCTGGGTTTTATCTCTGCTTTGGGACACAGTATGCAAGATAAAACATGAACATATTAAAATATCTGGTTCCGTTGGGTCCAGCAGGACCAAACTTCCCAGTTCCCAATGCCGGAACTGGGACACCCTATGGTCCAATTTGCGACTTGCTACGACCTTCGGATCCGGAGTTACACCAATACACCTTAAACCGTTTCTTATTTTAATACAAAAATCTCCGCTGTAAATTAAATCACGTTTTTTCACTAAATCCCCATTGAAAACAACGGGCTCCGCCGCCATAGACTTTCACTGGCAAACTGCCGCCGTTGGCGGCTATGGGAATCCGCCGCCATAGACTTTCAACGGGGCTGCGCCGCCGTTGAAGTCATTGGGGGTTTTCTGCCATAGCCGGTCAATGGAGATTGTCCGCCATTGGAGTCTATGGGAAAAGTCCCAAACTTTCAAGGGGGTCCATACTCCATCGGGTTGGTCCAAGAGGATCAAGGATGGTTCTGCAGCGATGCCGGAGCAGTGACTACAGGTACCCCAAACCCTGATCCTCTGGACCCTCCGGAACCGGAGCTATGGATTCCCAAATTTCAGCTTTTGACACTTAGCCGTTTCTGCAGCTCCTGAATCCAGCAAGCCGACTGCTTGCCGGTCACCGACTGTGACCGGGGTGAGATGTTTGCTCCGGCCGTCTGTCTGCTGCCGGTCTGCGCTGAGATGTCCTCCGCTCCTGGCTGTAGGTACCGATGAAACCGGGATAGGGGTGACATGGGACATCTCGCTGGGAGTTGTTTCCATGACCGGTCCTGGTTCTGTGGTGGAAGCCACCCGCTCGCGGGCTACCGGCTACCGGCTACTTGGCGTTGGAACGCAGGGGTTCCGGGCAATCTGGTCTGAGGTGACCAGTGCTGTTACAGTTGTAGCACCGGCGCTCATGCCGGAGCTCTCCCGCCTTCTGTGAACTGCTGCCCGCAGGCGGCTTTTGGGTCCACTGGGGGGTAGTAATAGACTTCTTGGCCGGCGCCGGCGCTGCCGCCGCTTTGGCGGGTTCCTTGGCGGTCATCTTGGACCGGCTGACCACATAGTCATCTGCCAGCCTCGCCGCCTCTGTGTAAGTCTTTTTTAAATAAAGTATATTTATTCCTTTGGATAGGTGAACACACAAAATAATACAGTAACAGACAAGATGTACACTTACTTTGGGGATGTGGGATGAGAAGTATGTAGCATAGCAATTCTCTCGCAATCAGGTAACAATTCAGATGATATCAGAAGACAAAGGATAAAGGGTGGACAACAGTTTATAAACCTGTTGTAACCCTATCCTTAACATTAAGTACAGGTGATTGGTCTTCAATTACCTCTAGCCACTCATTAACGTGGGAACACATTTTGATACATGCCCCCCTGCTAGCTGGTACATGCGCATTAGAACTCTGGGGTCTCATTTCTGTAGCCCATGATTTGCATCAGGAATGCCAGCTAATCTACCAGATTGGATTCCGGGCAGGATATTCTTTGTTGTAAGGTGTTAAATGGGACACTTAAAGACGGCTCTGGTTTGAGTAATCTCCGCCCTCATGTAAACAGTAGAGGTGACTGAACATATTAAAATATCCGGTTCCTTTGGGTCCAGCAGGTCCAAACTTCCCAGTTCCCAATGCCGGAACTGGGACACCCTATGGTCCAATTTGCGAGTTGCTACGACCTTCGGAACCGGAGTTACACAAATACACCTTAAACCGTTTCCTATTTTAATACAAAAATCTCCGCTGTAAATTAAATCACAGTTTTTCACTAAATCCCCATTGAAAACAACGGGCTCCGCCCCCATAGACTTTCAATGGCAAACCGCCGCCGTTGGCGGCTATGGGAATCCACCGCCATAGACTTTCAATGGGCCTGCGCCGCCGTTGAAGTCAATGGGGGTTTTCCACCATAGCCGGTTTTCCACCATAGCCGGTCAATGGAGATTGGCCGCCATTGGAGTCTATGGGAAAAGTCCCGAACTTTCAAGGGGGTCCATACTCCGTCAGGTTGGTCCAAGAGGGTCAAGGATGGTTCTGCAGCGATGCTGGAGCAGTGACTATAGGTACCCCAAACCCTGATCCTCCGGAACCGGAGCTATGGATTCCCAAATTTCAGCTTTTGACACTTAGCCGTTTCCTTGAGCTGTTTCTGCCGCCGCCATTGGAACCTATGGCACGACCGCTCTTCTCGGTTCGACCCTTATCGGGGGTCCAGGATTCGGGGACCCGGTTGTGGCCGAGTGGGCGGAGTTCTAGGAACTAGGGGCAGAAAGAATTTTATTTCTATGTGCTCTAGAACTGTTTAATCCCACGCCACTTGTCATTGAACTTGACTGCTAAGTGATCAAAGCTCTCTTATTGAAAATGTATCCGCTTTGCGTTTTTGCGGTTTGGACGGCAGCCAACTCGTTCCTGGAAAGCTCCTTCGAGGATTCTTCGTTGAAGTCAATGGGCCCATTGACTTACAATGGGAAACCGCCGCTCCCCCTCTCGGACGCCATCTGCTGGTCTTCACAGGAAACAGGACCCAAACAGCAAGATTCACCATTGAAACACATGGAGCCCCAATGGCGGCCTATGGGACCCTGCAAAATGGTGCCTGAAAAGGCGGGAAAATTACACAAAGGGCTATAATCACTAAACAACTATTAACCCTTGTGCTCCCGGATGGATCCTAGTGTGTGTGTGATGCAGACACTGATTAAACCAGATATTACAATAAAACATGGGAACAGGGGAATACACATTTACATGTCATAATAAGGGTTAAATCACATTTCTGGACCTCAGCCCAGTTAACCCCTTGTCTCCCTGGTGAGGTCAGGGGATGGCCAAATGGGGTGCAACCCCTTTAATCCTGGGCCACCCCCTTTCTCCCTCTACAATTATATGTAGGTAATTTCTATCTTAATACAATTAGTGATCTAGTCTTTATATTTTTTATATATTTTTTAGTCTATATCAATGTATATAAGTCAATATCTAGCCACCCCACCAAGCACCTTTCATGATTAGCTTTACCGGTTCTTTATATTAATTAGTTTTATATAGAGGCGCTACTTCATTCTTTGTTTGTTTTGTTATATATATATATATATATATATATATATATATATATATATATATATATAACAAAAAAACAATATGAAGTAGCGCCGCTAAATAACCAGTTAATTATAAATATTAATTATAAATTACTAGTGGGAGAGACAATAGCTAATTGGATAGGCTTGAAGGGGCAGCTAGATAGGGCTAGTACACTATGATAAAACTTTTAAAATAAACAAATGGCAATGCAATCTCCTGACAAAAAACCCTAAAGGAAAAAATATAAAAAATATAAAAAATGTATTTATTAATAAAAATATATAGAAAAAATTGTCAAAAGATAAAAATATATAATAAAAAACCTTCAATACATAAAGTCCTGTTCCAGTGGAAATGTCCTTGGTTTCTTGCAGCCCGTTTAAAAGGGATCACCAGTCCCTAGTGATATCTGGAAAAAAGAACAAAAAAGAAACAGGCGCACACCTAGTGCATTACCACAATAAAAATGTATTGGATGAACATAAAATCTAACAAATGGCCACTCACAAGGATACAGCAAATAAAAGCATGTATGAGATAGGCTCTCATGTGCCTTGCAGCTCAATCACCAGCGTCCGTCCGCAATCAGTGGCGTCGTCACGTGGATCAGCCTCGTGAACCGGAACCGGAAGAGGGGTCTTTCACCTTCAGTGCTCCACCAAATCGGTCCCTCCGGGAAACAGGCACCCCAGATGTATAATAGTACAAGGTAGCAAGCCGGGAGAGGAGCACACGGGAGCCAAGAGTTCTCAGTCAACCTGCATCAGTGTTTGTGGGCAAATGGCGGCCGGACTCTAGCCACACCCTACACGTTTCGTCATCAAATGGCGACTTCTTCAGGGGATACCCTTCAAGCATATGTCCTTAGTATTTATAGGGAGGTTAACAGCAAGTAGCCAATAAAGCTTAATTGAATTTGAAGCAATCAATTAAATCAATTACACATATGTATAATTAGAACAAGTAAAATCAATTTCTAAATATTTTGAGGACCCCATCGATGTCCAAAGAGTAACATGCAAACTATATATTGAAACAACATAACTGATGTTCTGAATGTGCTTGATATTATTGATGATATGAATACAATTAATAAGTGGAATGTGACAGGCTGAATCAATAGACAAACAGCACTACAAGGTGCATAGTAATTAAATATAAGGATTAATTGCATTCAGACATTCTAGAGAGTATATTTGAATAGAACTATTTATATGTTTAGTAGAGTCAGGTCTATTGCACTTGATTATTAGTGACATCTCAACTAGGGAGAACACAAATGAATGAACCATAGTATATGGACAGCTATATAAATTAGCAATAAACATTTTCATTTAAATCAATGACACCCAACAAAATAGCAAGTAGTTACCTGGTATGTTATCAGGGTATTAACCCATTATTGGAATGTCAGTGGGGAGTCAGAGGAAGTAGATGAGATGGATCCAAAAGCAAGGACAGATCAAACGAAGGCGACAGTGACTTAAACTAATATGAAAGTATTAAGCAATTTAATATGGGTGCTGTGTTCTAATAAATATGAAAATGGATTATGTGTTGTGTGCATCAATGTGAATGATAGATAATAAAGTGTATGTGAGTGATGTGAAAAACAAAATAATGTAAATAGTGAATTATGTATATACTAAAATATATGTATTGAATTGAAAATAATGAAATAAATATATGAATATATAAAAGAAAATAAAATAAAAATGAAAAATAAATGTAATTGAAAATGAAAATGAAAATGAAAATAAAAATCAAAATAAAATTAAAATTAATATAAAAAGTGAATAAAAAATGTAAAAAATGTATAAATAAAATAAAATTAAAATAAAAATAAATAAAGATTAAAATGAATCAAAACTAATATAGAATATTGACCATTTGTGGAGATGAATCGTGACAGACACGAAAGCTGACTGACCCCTTGAATAAGTGAATAGGAACACAATGACCAGACAGAAGACCATAGCCCAGAGGGAATGCTAAGCATTCAGACCAGACCTCTGGAGAACACCCATTAGAGGTGTTCAAACTATGGTACTAATGTCAATGTGGTCATTGTGTCCCTTGGGATAGGTTGTATCCAAAATGTACATCCAATATGTTTCTCGGGTACATAGTTTCTGAAAGCGATCACCTCCCATATATGAGGGGGGGATGAATTCAATACCCATGACAGAAAGGGATTTGGGATTTTTGTTGTGACTAGTACAAAAGTGACGGGAGAGGCTGTGTGTTTGACACCCATTAATAATGTTCCGCCGGTGCTCTAAGAACCTTGTACTAAGGGCTCTAGATGTACGGCCTATATATTGGGTGCCACATTCACATGAGATAAGATACACAACGTATTCTGTTAAACAATTTATATGGTCTTTTATTTCATATGATGTACCATTTGAATGTGATGTGAACTTGTTAGATTTTATCAAATGTTTGCAGGTTAAACACCGGCCTCTTCCACAACTAACATTTCCCTCCCTTAGAGCCATATTCTGATTGGTAATCTTCTTGGTTTTAAGTTTACTTGGTGCCAGTATTGTTTTAATGCTCCTCGCCTTTCTGAATACAGTTGGAGCATATTCTGGTACTAGGTGACCAATAACAGGATCATTGCGTATAATTTTCCAATGTATAATTATAATGTGTCTCTATGACGTGGGCTGGTGAATTGCTGGGCTAACCACGCAGTTAAAGAGAGCTGGACTACAAGTGTGTATATACTCCAAAGTGGAGCAGATTTTGTTTACTGATTTTCACGTTTGCTGTGTTTAAAGCGACAGGCGCAATAAAGCCTTATTTTTATTTCACCTTAAAACGGTCTCCATTGCGTACCTCTGCACATGTCCTCTTTACCCTGTTAATTTCTGTAACTGTATTTGTAACCATGTATTATTTGTCATATTAACTATGTCCAGGACATACTTGAAAACGAGAGGTAACTCTCAATGTATTACTTCCTGGTTAAACATTTTATAAATAAATAAAATAGTTTCACTAAGGGGTGCTTAACCATTGTCAATTACTAGAGGTGTATCTGGCACACATTCTTACTTGTACAGACACAATCAGCTGACGGTGCTCACTGGCTCAGGGAATGTCCTGCAGGTCCCATGTAGTAACACGATAAGAGAAAAGATCCTGGCACTCAGGCTTTGCAAAAAGATATTTATTAAAGCCAAAAATCCAACTTTTCGACTGCCATGTAGTCTTTATCAAGGTGAGGGCTCACCTGTCCCGAGTGCCAGGATCTTTTCTCTTATTGTGCTTATCCATTGTATCTTATTCTTACTATTACTTCAAAGAGGTTTTATGAGAATATATTTGTAGCAGGTATGTGTAAAGAGCTCTTTCTACTCGTAATAAAGATATTGCCATTTGAAGGTATCCTGCCGTGAATTCAGAGATCAGTCAGAGTGTGACTTGATCAGACGCTTTTACTTTGACTAAAGAAACATTAACAATACATTAACATGTAATTAGAGAACATTACTAGCACAAACAATGCCGGCTGACCCTGTGGTTTAAGGTATCAAGGTATCCTCTCTTAAGCTCAGGAATCCATATAAATAGTCAGAGACTTAATACACATTGAGAACTTCATGTGGTTTTAGAATATTGCTCACAGAGGCAGTGCCTGCTGACCCGACGTACGTTTCGTAGTTCTAAAATGGACTTCTTTTTTTTTTTAAATTAAATTTCTATTTTATTTTGATTGTAATAATACATTTTTATTTTAGACTGTATAATTTGCAGAATCCTTAAGACCATTACATTTTTGGTCTGTTGTGCACCGCTAAAGGGATTTCCTTGTGTTGACCGTGTCCTCTTAACAATATCCATTAGCTCCCTTTTTTTGAATATTTTAGTAGAGACTAGCTGAGAGACCCGGCATTGCCCGGGATGTAATGTTTCCGCTCCTCTCTCTCTCCTCCCCCTTCTCTCTCTTCCCCTGTCTCCCCCCTCTATGTTTGTCCCCCGTTCACATCAATCCCCCTCCCTCCTTTACAGCTCCGTTCCCCCCCTTTACAGCTTGATGCAGTGTGTGTGTGTGTCAGTCAGTCACTGTGTGTGTGTGTGTGTGCGCATGCGTCAGTCTGACGCACAAACACACACACAGACTGACTGACGCACACACACACAGTCAGTGTGTGCGTGTGTGTGTGCCTCAGTCAGTGTGTGCGTGCGTGTGTGCCTCAGTCAGTGTGTGCGTGCGTGAACGCGGCAGTCAGTCAGTCAGTCAGTGTGTGTGCATGTGTCAGTCAGTTTGTGTGTGTGTGTGTCAGTCAGTGTGTGTGTGTGTGTCAGGCAGTGTGTGTGTGTCAGTCAGTGTGTGTGTGTGTGTGAGGGGAGGTGAAGGGGGGGGTGAGGGGAAGTGAAGGGGGGGTGAGGGGAAGTGAAGGGGGGGTGAGGGGAAGTGAAGGGGGGGTGAGGGGAGGTGAAGGGGGGGTGAGGGGAGGTGAAGGGTAGGTGAAGGGGGGGTAAGGGTAGGTGAAGGGGGGGTGAGGGTAGGTGAAGGGGGGGTGAGGGGAGGTGAAGGGGGGTGAGGGGAGGTGATACCTGCTCGCGCTCCCGGCTTCCCGGCCCGGCCGCTGGGAGTGGGGTGGTGGTGGTACCTGCTGGCGCCCCCCCGGTGCTCCCGACCACGGGGGGGTGGGGTGTTGGTGGTGGTACCTCCTTGCACCACCCGGTGGTCCCGGTTGTGGGGGAGGTTGCAGGGGGGAGCCAGGCGGCCTAAGGGAGTGTTAGCTGTGGGTCATGCGTGATCCAGGAGGGCTTGCAGCGTGCAGTGAAAGACTGATGCGGCACCAGGGTGAAGTTGAGGTGTGTGGTCCCTGGAGGGGGGTTGTGGCATCCAGCGGGAGGTGTTGTGTTTGCGGGCTCGGTGCGGCTTTGGGGGGGAGGGGGGTGGCATGTGAGTGTTTTGTGTTGTGCGGGCAGGTTAGAGGAGGGCTTTCTCCGTATGGTGGTGGATGCGGGCCCTCGCGCGGTAAGGGTTGCGCTCCACATGCGTGGTTGTGATGGGTGCCCTCCAGAGGTAGGGGTTGTGGTGTCGTCCGTGCGGTTTGGTGTTTTTTTGCGGTTGTGGCCAGGGGAGGGTTTGTGGGTCGGGGGTGTGGGCTACGTGAGTGTTTTGTGGGTGTTGATCGGGATACGGGAGAGGTTGCGCTCGACGGGAGTGGTTGTAGTGCACGGGAGTGGTTGTGGTCCACGGGAGTGGTTGTGATGCGGGCTACGGGAGGGTGTGTGTGTTGGGGGGGGTGTTGCGGGCTAGGGGAGGGTGTGTTGCGGCCTCCGGAGGGGGGGAGTGTGTTGCGTGCTAGTGGAGGAGATGCGTGCGTTGTCGCTGTGAAGCGTTCCCAGAGCAGTGAGGGCTGGGAGAGTGTGGCAGTGGGGTCGGTGAGTTGGCCGCAGGCCAATGAGAGGTGTGCGGGGGCGGGCGTGGGGCCAAGGGAGCTATGTCATTGGCCTGAGGCAGTGGTGTCGGTGCCAATGAGAGGTGTGCGGGGGCGGGTGGGCCAAAGGAGCAATGTGATTGGCCTGAGGCGGATTGGCCTGAGGCGGAGTGACGTGCCAAAGGTCAAATGCGATTGCCCGTAGACACAGAGAGACACATACAGACAGACAGGCAACGACAAATAGGACGGTTTGAGAAATATATAGATAGATGGTTATGTAGCCATGGCTGGTACTGGCTATCCTACTGTCCCTCCCTGTCCTGTAAATCCTGATAGCTGCAGGCTGTGACAGGCTGTCATCTTGGGTTTTCCCCACCCTCAGGCAGCCTCTCTGGGGTGGAGGTGAACTGGGTCTGTGTGTAGCCAATCAGAGTGCAGACCTTGTGCCCTCCCCCACTGTACTGGGGAGGATGCATGCCAAATTATAGTCAATCTGAGTCTTTCCCAGCTGGGATTGAGACGTGCTCAATCTCCCAATCTCAATCCCAAACTTTAGGGGGTTGAGGAGAATAGATCCAACAGATTTCAAGGCCTCAATTTCGAGAAGAGGCCAGGCACCACCTAGAGACCTGGGATCCCATGCTGAGACATGTATTCGCTGTTATAACACCTGCAGTGGATCCAATAAAAGGATCCAGTTTTATATACCCCTGCCTAAGTCACAGTCTATTGGGTAGGGGTATGAATGATAACTTTCACAGTAGGCAGTGTCTCCAGCCACGCTGGAGCCTGCCGTGAATGGAGGCATTGCACCAGATAAAGAAGAACACAGCCTGAAGACATCCAAAAGCCTGTCCTGTTTCCCCATACCAACGTGGACCCTCAGCATCTCCTGGAGCCTAACAGGTATGAAGCACCATACCACAAGGCTAGAGGGGGGAATTGGAGGCGCTGCTGATATGCCGAACAGGGCAGGATTTCAGGGCAGTGCAGCTGTGCAGCACAGAAGAAGCAGGGGCCAGGCCCCTGATGCTTCACCAGGGACCCTGGGCACCTATTCCCTAAGCTAAGGAAGGAGGGAACCTCTCCCTGAGGTGACACCAGGGAGGGGGTTGCCTTGACCCTTGCCGAAAATAAGGACTATGTTGGGGCGTACCCTGAGGGAATGTACCAGGGAAAGTGGATACCCTTCATAAGAAAAAAAAAGAGACTGTTGGGGTGTACCCTGTGGGAACATCCAGGGAGCATGTACCCTTTGTTTAATTCAGACCAGTGGTTGGGGCATACCCTGTGGGAACTTCCAGGGAGCGTGTACCCTTCATCTACCTCAGAACAGTGGTTGGGGTGCACCCTGATGGGAAATCCAGGGAGCGTGTACCCTTCTAGCTGCATAAAATATACTATGGGTGGGCCCCTGAGGCGTTGCCAGGGACCCTGTGTACCTTTTTCCTCTCATGGACTGTTTGCTGTTACTCAAAATGGTGGCTCCTGCACTTGGCGCAGACCGCATGGTTCTATGTGCTCAAAATGGTGTTCCTGCCTGAAAAATGGGACCGCATGGGATTAGGAGACAGGAGAGAGAACCCCCGCAGCTGTCTAGATGTAAATGTGTCGGTGCTCCCTAGGTAAGAACATATAACAACAAACCAAAGAAAAGGAACCTAGTAAGGGCACTCTTAACACATGGTGATATGGTGAACACTTTAAAACATACACTTTATTATAACAAATTAAAATAATGGGTGTTAAAACTATAATTAAACGCTTAGATCCTGAAAATATGAAGACTAAATGAGGTGTTCTGGATCAATGAGAGAATGACTGCAAATATCCACTACTAATGTATGCTGCAGTTTGGACCAGTGGGTATGGTAGACCACTGTCCAGATGAACCAAGACACCCTATTTATCGCTACTGTAGCGGCATGTGCCAGTATATATAGACCCTAATAAGCAAATGTACAGCACTCTAGCATGTAGGAGGGGACCCTAGCCAGGTCTGCCAAACAACAATGAGGCAGAGTAATTGTGTCACGGGAGACTCCTGTGGCGGGTATGATCTCTGTGGCCAGAACAGCAGGAAGCGAAGTAGGGGTCACAAGCAGGGGTCCGAGGCAGGCGGCAGGTAGCGAAGTCAGGTAACAAGCAGGGGTCCGAAGCAGGCGGCAGGTAGCGAAGTCAGGTAACAAGCAGAGGTCGGCAACGAGGAGACTGGAACAAAACAGGCGGGGCAGGACAGGTCCGGGAGCAGGGACTGAGAACGGGGAGCAGGGACTGAGACCGGGGAGCAGGGACTGAGACCGGGGAGCAGGGATTGAGACCGGGGAGCAAGGAACAAACAGGGACAAGCCAGATTACTAGCAAGGGCCTTTACTGTGAACAGACTATAATACAGGTACAGGTACATAAACAGATCAGGATCAAAGACAGAGGCATGTGATAGGAGTCTGACTTGAAGCAAAGGCAATTGAACAAACCAGGAAGCAGAAGCTATAAAGGGCAGAGACAGGAGCAACAAGAAGACAGACAGGCAGACAGAGGAACCCAGAGGAAACAGAAGACAGCAGCACACCCAGTGGACAAAGAAGAACTATGGCTAGGCAGGAGGTCTAGGAGACCCTGACATTACTCCCCCCTCTCAAGAGCATTCTCCGGACGATCCTCCAGGCTCTTCCCGGAGGCCTTGATGAAAAGTGGACTCAAGGTGACCCACCTCTGGTGGTTTGTCAGCGGGCAGAGAGTACTCCACAGGTACAGACTGAAAAAGTCCATCAGAAAGCCGACAGAGGAATTCAATTCTCTCTCGGAACAGTTGAATGTCAGGATGCATCAACCCAAACGCCAGAGAATCTGTGAGCAGCAAGCTTGACTTTGCAGAGTAGGTCACAGGCTCAGCAGAGGACGCATCAGAAATTCGTAGATAAACGGAAGAACGTGCGCTTGTCTTCACAGCAGGAGCAGAGGAGCCAGTAGATCCTCCTGACAACCCTCCAGGTTTAGCAAGGTGTCCCTGATGGAAGGCCGACTCACGATGGCCTTCGGACAACACTCCATGTTTTGCAGGAACATAGGGATCAGCAACAACTCCGGACAACCCTCCAGGCTCTTCAGGGAAATCTTGATGGAAGGCCAACTTAATGTGTACGTCAAGTGCTGATGGGAAATCTGTGAGAGGTGCATTTATCCTCATCACAAGAGTGTTGGCATCAGCATCAAGAATATTAGGCATAGCAAGGAACTTCACCAGGGATCCGTCTAACGTCATAGCAGGGGCATCGGGAACAGATACATCAGGCTCTTCACATGCGGCAGAGGGGACATATTCACTTTCCGTGATCTCTTTTTGTGACCAATATATCTCTTTTAGTTTTGGAATCTGGAACTTCCCAATGGATACGTTCAACTCCATTGCAGAGGCATGGATATCAGGAATGTGGGCATCAAGGACGGGTGCAGACTTTTCACATGGGTAAGTGGGAACATAGAATTCACGCTCCATGGTCTCCTTTTGTTACTGCCGTTTCGTGGTATCACCTAAATTCTCATTAAGGCCAGCTATTTGATTATTCAGCTCTTGAAGCTGTCCTTCTGCACTTCTTTTCCCACTCAATGCAGTTGTTAGTTCGGCTTGTTTGGAGTTGAGTCGCGACTCCATATCTCCCAGCTGACTCAGAGTAAAGCTTAAATATGTTTCATCTTCTTCATTTCTGATCTGCAGCTGCCGGTACTCCTCCCGGGCATTATCCAGCTCCAGCTGCAGCCGGACCTTATCACGGGCTGTGTGGTCCAATAATTTGCAGGCATCGGCCATTTTGACCTCTTAGCGCTGTGTCAGGCCAGCCACTTGACAGACGGACACCTCTCACTCCTCCTTTTTGGCAAGCTGTGTCTTGAGCTCAGCGATCTGCGCCTGCAGCGCTGTGAGCTGCTGAGATGTGTGTTCAGCTGCTAGCTTTAGCTCTTCCTCCAGCGAGGCTCTGGTTATGCTCAGTGTGGCTTTCAGCTCCTCATGCTGTTCTTTGGGGACACACTGGGTACTCAAATAATCTTGCAGCATCTTTATTTTGTAGGCAGTCTGGAAACTTTCTTCCTGCAGAACTCGCTGCTTTTCTTCAGCATTCACCCATCTCTCCTTGGTGTCCTGCAGATGTGTACGCAGTTCTTGCAGCTGACTCTGCAGCATATTTTCTGCTTGTGTGCGCCGCTCCAGGGAGACACGTTCTTCTTGCAGCACTCTCTCTGCATTCTGCAGTGCTGTCTGCACATCTAACTTTTCCTGGGCCAACTGTTTCTTCTCCTCTCCTAATTCATGGAGTTTCTTATCTCCTTCACTGACTTGGACATAGAGATTCTTGCACTCCTGGGTTACCATTTCAAAACTGCTATTTAACCCTTCGAAGATCTCTCTCAAAGAACGTAGTTCTGTGTTGAAGTGGCAATTCTTCTCCTCAGAGGCTTCCAGTTTTGCGCCAACTTGAGCCATGAAACTCTGGTACTGGGCATTATCAGCATAGGCCTTCTCCAGCTTGCTTGACAGGATCACCCTGTCCCTCTCCAACTGCTCTTTTTCTTTCTCCTGGAGAACACACTTAGCAATTGCTGAAGATAGACACCTTTGTAGTGCAGCCTTGGCTTCTTGCTCCTTATCTAAACGTCCATAAAGACAATCAATCGCTTTCTGTGCAGCTTGAAGCGTCTGAGTTAGGGCATCTTTCTTTTCTTCCACTATTCTTGGGATACGTCTGTGAGTTGATTAAGCTGCAGTATATCTCTTTCATTAAATGCAGACTCTGGGGTTAAATTTTCATTATTAATTTCTTCTGCAACTTCCACAGTAATGCCTCCCTTCTTTTTCTTCATCTTCCTTGCTTTGAGAAGTTCTGAAGAATCAGTGGTACTGTGTTCACATTTACTGCTCAAGACTGTTTAAGTGGGAGCCATAATTTCAGACATGGGGAAACCACACTTCCCATGAAACCAGTAAAGAGGAAATGTGTTTTTAAAGCAGAAGCATTAGATTGAACAACAGGAATATTAGACACAGAGAGACACAAGATAGGAGAGCTGACCTTTTGAGACTTTAGCATCAGTCACGGAGATTTATAAATGCAAGGAAAAAACATAGACAGAGAAACCTGTAGTTATATCTGAAACTTTAGAAATCAGGCGTAGGGATATCATACAGACAGAGAAAACCTGCAGTTTAAATCTGAAACTTCTGAAATCAGGCATAGAAATATCATAGACAGCAGGAAACTAATACAGAGAAAACTTGCAGTTAGATCTGAAACTTTTGACACCGGACATAGGAATATCAGACAGAGAACCTTGCAGTTAAATCTGAAACTTTTGATATCAGGCGTAGGGATATCACAGGTTACAGAGAATACACACTTTAGGGGAACTTGCAGGTAAACCTGAAACCTTAAAACCAATCATAGGAAGAACTACAGATTGCAAGAAAAAATCACAGTATGCAGTAACAAAATAATGGAAGCACTCTTGTCTTTTGAAATGGGAACCCTGTGAACAGCAGTGGTCCAACCAGGGATGCAGAGACAAGCCTTGTCCAGGGAATGAAAAGTCAGAGTCTGAAAAGGTGGCAACAGGTACTGCAAGGGTAAACCCAGGCACTGCACAAAAGAAAAATCTCAAAGAAAGGTGCACTAGTCTCTGCAGCAACAGTTCTAGTCTCAGCAAAAATGTTTTTCGTTATGAACGCAATAATTCTTGTAGAACACTTAGCAGCAAAAAAAAAACCTTCCCAACTGGGATTTCCAAAAAAGAAACGAAAGTACTTATCTTCAACCATGCGGATGTGGTCTGCTGCAGCAGGCAGGAAAGGGTGCAGGCAGAAGAAGAATCTGTTCCAGCGAGGTCCAGAAGTGGCCTTTGCTTTCTGTCACGGGAGACTCCTGTGGTGGGTAGGATCTCGGTGGCCGGATCAGCAGGAAGCGAAGTAGGGGTCACAAGCAGGGGTACGAGGCAGGCGGCAGGTAGTGAAGTCAGGTAACAAGCAGGGGTCCGAGGCAGGCGGCAGGTAGCGAAGTCAGGTAACAAGCAGAGGTCGGCAACGAGGAGACTGGAACAGGACAGGCGGGGCAGGACAGGTCCGGGAGCAGGGACTGAGAACGGGGAGCAGGGACTGAGACCGGGGAGCAGGGACTGAGACCGGGGAGCAGGGACTGAAACCGGGGAGCAAGGAACAAACAGGGACAAGCCAGATTACTAGCAAGGGCCTTTACTGTGTACAGACTATAATACAGGTACAAGTACATAAACAGATCAGGATCAAAGACAGAGGCATGTGATAGGAGTCTGACTTGAAGCAAAGGCAATTGAACAAACCAGGAAGCAGAAGCTATAAAGGGCAGAGACAGGAGCAACAAGAAGACAGACAGGCAGACAGAGGAACCCAGAGGAAACAGAAGACAGCAGCACACCCAGTGGACAAAGAAGAACTATGGCTAGGCAGGAGGTCTAGGAGACCCTGACAAACTGGCTAAATAGGCAGGATCCTGGCCACTGGTAGTGTGACTAACATAAGGTAAGAAATGTTGTAAATAAAGAGAATGTAGGGTCTATACATAATCAGCTCGATTTCACTGGTTATATATATAATCCTGGGTAAGGTGACATTGAGTCTAAGGGAATGTAACAATATGTCCCTATCCACACTGTGGGCATAACATACTGGACTCACATACTTAATACAACGGTAGGGCTGACTCAGATAAGGTAAGTATATAATCTGTTCAGCGTCTCTCAGGTAGGTAGTGTAATGATAGTAACCAACCTAATAGAAATATCAGTGTGATGGTAGACAGTACTGATCCAACATCAACTCTGTTGTCAGAGTTGATCTCTAAAGGATCAGTACTCAGTGAGAGGTATGAGATGTAGATACATGGAAAAGCTGTAAAAATGATAAACAGCTTACTGCTACCGTGTGACAGCAGGGAAGAGAGTATCTTGGTTCGTGTGGGCTCCCTTCAGATCATCCGATCACAGGGAAGCTCCTATTGAAAATTGCGCGCTGCAGTTGCTGGCGAACACGGCAGTCAGCTGACTTATAGGTATGCAAGTGAGTCCTGCGCGTGCATCCATCTGCCGACACGCGTGTTTCGCGTAGCCGCTTCCTCAAGGCAGTACAAGGGGGGAAGGACACACCAGAAGGGTGTGCGGCTAAATAACCTTGCGTTCATGCAAATTTCTTGCCCGAGCACTAAGTACCGCCCCCTAAATGTGACGTCACGATTCACTGACTGCACAGTCAGTGAATCAGCCGGGGGAAGGTACCCACAGTGTTTACACAGCAGTACCTAGGGGATAGGTGCTCAAGCCTTATTAGAGCATACAGTAATGCTGGCTAGGCACAAAATAGGTACTGAGGACTAAATAAGTCCTAAGTGAGGGTGTGGGTAAGTGCTAATAGTACTATGTATGAATGTACTCATGTGTCCATTGCATAATTATGTTATTATAGATTATGTTATATACGGACATAGATCCTAAGACCAGGCCCATAACCAAGACAGAAGGTCAGACGAGAGGCTAGAAAACAAGTTCCCTGAAGGGGTGGTGTGGGGGGTAATGAGGACCAGATAATACTCCTTCAAATAAATGGAGAGTACATGAACCCTTCATTAAGACCCCTGGGGGACATGGTACCCAAAGTGTAAATCCATCTTGCCTCTTTTTTGAGAAGGTCCATGTCCCAGTCCCCCTTCCGAATACCGGGTGAATATTTGTCAATACCTATGAAGCTAATAGAATCAGTATTGCCATTTTGGCAAAAGTTGACGTGTCTGGCAATGGGAGTATCACTTTTATTTCTGATGGTTCCTAGGTGCTCAAGAACCCTCTGTTTAAATTGTCTCCTGGTTTTGCCAACATATTTCTTACCACATAGGCATGTACCCATATAGATCACTCCTGTGCTGACACAGTTAATAAATGTACGTATAGTGTAAGTTCTGGTGTCATCATGATTGGTGAATGTCTTGCTGATTTTGATGTTCTTGCAGGCTTTACACCTCTGACAGGTAAAAGTACCCTCTGGTTTACATGTAAGCCAATTGCTGGCTTGTGGTTCAACGTAATGGCTATGTACCAATGAGTCACATAGATTTCTAGCTCTACGGCTCACCATTGACGGATAATTATACAGTGCCCCCTGTAAATCTGGGTCCGCTGTTAGTATATGCCAATGGCGTTGGAAGATATTTCGTGCCTGATGTCACTGATTGTTCTATCCACCAATAAAGCGTATTCATTTTTGTTCCGTGTGTGTTGTTTTTTCTTTAAGGAGGTCAGCCCGAGGGGTAAATTTAGATCGTTTATAGGCTCTTTTAACCACCTTCTTGCTATACCCACGGTCCGTGAATCTCTTGGTCATCAAAGTGGCTTGATATTCTAATTCAGCGTTGGTACTGCAATTATGTTTCAACCTCAAAAACTGGCCAACTGGTATACCATGTACCAGTGCCTTTGGGTGATGACTTGTCGCCTGGAGTAGGCTGTTGGTAGCCGTGGTTTTTCCGATAGATAGTAGTATTCAGATCACCCATGGTTCCTCTATATATCGTAATATCCAGAAAACAGATACTTAGAGGGTCGGCTTCCATAGTCAGTTTAAGGTTAAATGTGTTTGTGTTCAAGATATTAATGAATGTGATTACTGTATTCCTCCAAGTCTTCTGAGAAAACTACTTCCGACTCCCACCAGCCAAGATACAAGTTGGCATGTGAGGGCGCACATTTTGTCCCCATTGCTGTACCCAGTATCTGGTTGTAGTATTTGCTGTCAAATAGGAAGTAGTTGTTGGTAAGGACAAACTCAAGAAGACTTAGAGTAAATTTGTTATGGGTGGCATGCCACTGTCCTCTTGTAGATAGGAAATGTGACACTGCCGCTAGACCTGACTTGTGTTGTATGCTGGTGTAAAGGCCCTCAACATCAGGGCTCACCAGGAGAGTGTCTTCCGAGATACATATTCGCTCAATTTTATTGAGGATGTCCTTGGTGTCCTTGATGTATGAGGGTAGAGTAGCCACAAAGGGCCGCAAAATCTGATCAATATAGGAACTGGCTCGTTCAGTGAGGCTACCAATACCAGACACTATTGGTTGGCATGGGATTGCAAACCAAGTTTCAAGTCTTTTCTGCAAACAAGTTGCAAGATTTCGGCGGGAAGGTTAAGTCCCTCCCATCACTGTACCTGGCTCAGCCGGAGCCAAGTCACGCCTTCATCTGTCACGCCCCTGCTCTTTATTCCACCTAGGGGAGGGGGCATCACCCACGAACAAATCGGAGGCTGTTCCTGCTCTGGGAGGAGCCGACTACACCCTGACACATTTCAGTTCCACGTATGTGTTCAGACTTTCTGTTCAGACTTCAGGGACTGTCATCTGACCACATTCCAGGCACTTAGCCAACATAGATACTGTAGGGCATATGTGGGGCAAAGGTGAACAACAGAATAGCTATATGATTATTACAAAACAACTTGACTTTATTAATCAATATGGAGTACCCCCTATAAAATACACATTATCAATTACCTCCTTTTGTCATCAAAATGACAACTACTTTTCTTGATATTGTTGATATACTTTGTCGAACTGAACTAGTGGTGCAGGTTTTGGGGGTCAGAAGGAAAAAATATATATATATATATCTGGCCACAGGAGTTCTTGTTTGTAGAGAGATATATATCGGTGTGGCTGGTATAATATCTTTCCTGTTTACCAGGTTGACTATTACTACAAAACCCATGACCAATTTCTAAATTACTACTAGCACATTATGGCAGCTAAAAATTTCTGAGAATTGGTGGGGGCTAATTTCTACCGAGAGCGATTGCACAAATATCCATCTTACACGCATCTTTCATACTGCATTTATTCAGAATGGCAAAACAGCAAAATGGCTGCTATGGTCAAAAATGGCTGACTTATGATCCTTTCCTTGTGGCTGACACACGCCTCTGGGTAACCTCTCACTTTCCTCATAGCCTCATATCCAATCTTCTGAGTCCCCTCTTATTCTTTAGAGACAGTCTATTTAAAGAACAGTTAACCGTTGCATAGTCCTGCTGGACCAGGAAATTGTCCAATTGTGCCTTGTCATTCCTTTTCGGCCATTATATCGGCCCAGTTGATTTCTTCTCGGTCTCTTCTTCTGGGGGACTGCCGACATCACCGAAAAGAGGCATAGCGTCGGTGGGGGTGCAACGCACTTCTGGATCAACGTTTACTGCATATGACACATACATAGAGAATGATGAGTAGGACAGAAACATCATACAAAAGCATCCACTAGCTTCGCTTCCAGAGAACTAATCCAACCACGAAGTCTCAGCAGTTCCCGAAGTCTGAATAAATACACAACATTGCGCTTTAACTAGGGTGCATACCTTTTGAGGCTAAAATTTAGTCTAAAGCTATTCCATTCTGTAGGGCCATTAGTCTGAACTAAAACCCGTTCTTGGTTATATTAGTAAATGGCTGTGGTTGTATGATTAAGGATATCTCTGTAAACCTAACAAACAGTAACCCAACTCCTACATTTGTGAATAAGCTCGCCCAAACTTTTTCTTCCCATAGACTACTTTTTAACACCTGTGTATTGGGTGTCTCTCTCTAGTTTTCTGCAGCTACCTGTCGGGAATTAACAAAACTTTGTGTTTGAAGCATAAAACATCCTCCCACTGGGATACCATTCTGCAGGGAGATTCTAATAATCTATAAATCCAAACACATAAACAAAGTTAAACAAATAATACCTTATACTATTTTGTCATTCTTATGGGACGCCACTTACACATGCCTAAGGGAGCATACATTGTAACTGAAAAATAATAAAAACCTGTAAAAATAGTAAATATTCAAAATTCGTGTGTTGAGGCCTGGACTTTTGCCTGTGACCTTTCTCCCTCGGTGATTAGTGGTCAGGGAGTAGTCCCATCAAAACACTAATTTGCAGGCTCTTTGTCTTTGTCTTTATTAGCTGTATGTGCCAGGGGTGGCACTATTTTGACGTGCGTGCTGTGTATCCATGATGATAATTAAGAAAACTTTTACTGCAGTGCTGGTGGTGAGTAGTATTTAAATGGCCTTTTCATCTGGGATGAAGAACGTGCTTGCATAGAATATACTTGACCTTTAACCCTGTCTCGCGTAGGTGCACTTTCAACTTTGACCTGTGCCTAGAGAGACTCAAAAATATATTAGTTGCATGCAATAGTTATTAGTTGTTTTATTACCAATAACATGGTCCTTAATTCGTTCCTTTGAACCACTGATAGTCATAAGTCATCCCAAATGTGTCTCATAGAGAGATCATTTATACCTAGGAATAAAGTCTTATATCCATTTCTAAAACCAAGCAGCTAATATGGACTTGACTTTACTACAATAAACTTAGTTGGGAAAAAAACATTGTGTCAAACTACAGGCCCAATCTCTCTTCTCCCAATACACACTTGCTCTCATTCATGCCTAACTGCCATCTGCCATCTCCTCTGATGCAAATGGTGTCAACCTTTTAGTAGTAGTATTTAATATTAACCTCTAAACTCGCTCCACAAATCAAGCATCCCAATAGCCTGCACTCATGGCTATTGTCCCACACTCACAGTCACTCCTGGCTTTGACCTCAAACACTCCACTGTAACTATTCTGCTAAAAATATAAAAAAATGCCTTGTATACCCTGCTCACTTATGCTACTGCACTTGCAACAATGCATCACCTGTCCTACTCTATATCCAGTACAAACCCAAAAACGAATAAATGGTTACAAAAATATAAAGTTAGCAGATACCAATTTCTTGTAACTCTTTGCGAAGTGCCGAGCAAACGGCCTGCTTTAACCTTCTAAAGACACTCCGACTTAAAATAATGTTCAAAGCTCTCAATTTTTTTCTTTCCGGGCAAACAGCCAGCTTGTTCCAGGCGTTTCGCCAGAAACCTTGAGAGTGCCAAGCAGATAACAAAAACAGCTTCTCTGTCTTCTAAATATTAATTAATTCCTGGATTTCGAACTTCAGCTCAAAACTAAAATGGAGCTTAACACATAGTCCTAAAACGGCATTTTGTATGGCCTTTCAAAAATTAAATAACGGGAATTTTATACCAATACAGGTAGGTTAAATTATTTAAAAACACCAAATCTTAGCCAACAAGAGCATGCAACATTATTCCACTCATTCCGCTGAATGCCTTCTGAAAGAGATCTTATACTCTCGTACAAATTTATGCTATCCCGTTTCAACTCTGCCCTCTCTTATACTAAACAAAACTATTTCTCTCCAGTACTCAATCTCTTCAAACATGCAACAGTTATATCATGACTCAAAAACAGCAAGCTTAACTCTACCTGTCTTTCTAACTAGTGACCTGGAGAAAATTCTCACTAAAATAACTGATGACCTCCATGCTGCTAAAGACAGATGTCATCACACTCCACTCATATCACTCAATCGCTCTGCAGCACTTGCCACCACGGACCACCTTCCATCCTGCAATCAATCATCCAATAGCCCAAGCACACTGCTTAGGGGTCACACTTGACTCCTCTTTCATATTCTCTTCTCACATTAATGTTACTTTTATGTCTGGATCATTTACTCCATGACCTGTTACCTTTACCATGGGCACCACTTCTGTGAATGTGTTTTCTTACTGGTTACACACAATACAAAACGTCTCTCATACACAACCAACTTCACAGAAATGACAAACAGACGAGAAAACAGTTCTACATTACTTTGTTTTCCTAAATAAACAGCTTAACCACAGAGCAAGTTAATACTAATGAGAATGTTGCACATTCTCTAAACTGGGGAGAGTCTGTGCCTCTCCTTTCATTAAGTTAGAAATATAGCAAAACGGAAAGAATGAGTCCGGTTTAAAAAACCTTCGCCTGGCCAGGACGAATAAACCTTTTAAACTATCACAGAGCTGAATATATGCTCGTTCTTTTCCCATTGTGGTCTATTTCTAAAATTGGTGAACTCCTTTTACAAATTTAGATTGCATCATGAGCAAATAATATTCATTTTTTTGTAAATACCTGCAAATGCATGGATGGCGACTTATACACACATGATAATCAGCATGACCCACAGTATCTTTCACACAAGAAGTCATTCAGGAAAAATTAATCAGGGTTTCAAACAAACTTTTTTCACATGAGGAGGCATACTCTCTTCACAGGGACTTGCACTCTGAGCCCCCCACGGGCGAAGCAGCAGTTCCTTATCCCTATTTCTAATTCTGATAGAGGCATCAGGTTCATGCGTGAAAACGACAACATGTTTCTTTGTCTCATACTTATTAACCTCTTTACTTCCAGGATCCATTACAAATAATAGCAGCAGTGACAAATAAAATTCTTATGCTTTATACAATGTTCGTTCTCTCAGATCAGAGATGACAGTCCAGTCGTGCACAAAAGTATATGGACTCTATACCAATATAATTGAACTATCCACAGTCACAATTTAGGTTAGGCAGGCAAGACCCGTCTGAATTTAGACAAAAATAATCTCCTAAAATAAAAAAAAAATTCCTTTTTTTTTTTTTTTTTAACTCGATAGACTATAACCTTGGTTTTCTCTGGTTCTCTTCTTAGGAGAAATATGTATGAGCAAAACTCTATAGCAGATAGCTAACAAGCAAGCACAGCACAATATATATGAGCACAGACAGCGTTCTTATGCACTCTATATAGGTAGCATTGGCATCTTAAGAGTGATGCATTTATAGTGATCATTTTAAGTGACAATAATAGTTAGACTATAGTTTGACTAGAGGTGACTGGGGACTGCATCCTTTCTGCAAACTCTTACTCAAGGCAACAAACAGTGAGCTTATATGACCACACTATGATACCAAGCTTGTTAACCTGCATATTTAACCCCACACCCCTTTATAACTTATTTCACTGCAGCCTCTCCCAAACTGACTGCACAAAAATACCTCCCACACCAACTCAGCCCACTGAAACCCAGAACTGACTCTAGCATTGCAATGCAGCAAAACATTTGAAAAGGAACCGGCACACCCCTGCTGTTTAGTCTGAACACACTCACAACAGCTCCATGCAGCACTGCCTACCTCTGGCATCATGAACCTGCTATGTATCTTAACTTTTTTCTTTCTCCTGGCCTCATGGAGATGTTACTCCCTCTATACACTACAAACTCCTCCATCCTGGCCCACACCCAACATCACCATACACCCTGGACTATACAAAAGCCTTTCACTATCTACGGAATGTTGGTGGAGAACTCTAAAAACCAGCACACCAACCACTGCTCACACTAATGGCAAACACCACAAATTTACAAGTTGAAAACAACTACCCAAATTTCTGCTCATACTATTACTTTCTTTAGCAGGTGATATTGAACCTAACCCAGGTCCTCCCATTTCAAATCTGTCCTATGCCCCTGAGAATTCCAACTTTAAATTCCAAAAAGGGCTATCTGTCGCCCATATAAATATCCGGAGCCTGCTGCCCAAACTGGACGAACTAAGGGCATGGTGCCTTATGCATAAACCAAAAGCCATCGTTCTTACAGAAACATGGCTAACCCATAAAACCCCTGATGCAAATACCTTCATTCAGGGATACTCTATTTTTAGGAGAGATAGGTCAAAGAGGGGAGGAGGGGTGTTATTTTATATTGCAGACACATTACAATTTACACTGTTAAATTGCCCCCCAAGCCCACCCTCTTTTGAAATTCTAGTTGGCAAAATCTGCCTCCCCTTTTCTAAGCCCATCTTGCTCGCTGGCATCTACCGCCCCCCTAAAGCCCCTCTACAATCCCTGGCTGATATCACCCAGTTTCTTGGCTCCATTTCCTCTCTGAACGAGAAGAGTGAGCTGCTAGTTCTTGGGGATTTCAACTACAATTGGCTTGAACCTAAAAACCACAAAATCCAGATACAACTCAAGTCATTTAACCTATCACAACTCATTTCCCAACCCACACAGACAAACCTGAAATCGCATAACCATTCCTTGCTAGACTGGATTCTCTCCTCAAACCCCAGCAGAATCCAATCCTCTGGCATCCTTCCTGACATTTTCAGTGACCATGCAATAGTGTACTGTGTAAGGAAAATTAAAACGCCCCATTCAAGCCCTAAAGTTCTCTTCACTAGAACATTTAAATTTTTTAACCCACAACAGTTTCTGGATGACCTTACCAACTGCCCATGGCACAGAATCGATTTAATTCCCGACCCTGATTCTGCGCTTGACTATTTCCAATCCGAGTTCTTAAAACTCTGCGATACCCATGCTCCACTACGCAAAATAAGGGTATGGGGGGCCCATCTTCCATGGGTTACAACTGACCTTATTGCACTCTACCAGCTCAGGGATACCTTGTGGAAAAGCTACAAAGTAACTGGCACTACCAAGGAACTGAATCACTACAGATGCCTGCGGAACATGTGCACAAGGCAAACAAGGCACGCAAAAGCACAATATTACTCTGACAATCTCCACCAAAATACATCAAACCCAGCTAACTTCTGGAAGGTTATCAACAATATATTCCAGCCTCCTAACCATCAACAACCAAGTAATATCACTAATGGGGATATTACTCTGACAAACCCCACTGACATTGCAAATGCATTCAATGATTTCTTTGTGGGGTGTGCCACTAACATATTAGCGAAACGCAGCCCAAACCACAAACCAGAATCTCTTCCTGGGAGTGCCCACATAGCCCCACCCCCTCCCAACACTGCCCACAATTTTCAATTTGGCCCAGTATCTGAAGAGGAGATTACACAAGCGCTCCTCAAACTAAAACTAAGCAGCCAATGCGGACCTGACTTACTACAATCTAGGTTCCTACGACTTGGTGCCCCAGCCATTGCCAAACCAATTGCTTCCATAGTCAACTCTATCCTGTCTGCAGGCCATATCCCTAAGACCTGGAAAACTGCCAGAGTTGTCCCAATCTTCAAAAGTGGGGACAAAAACACTGTCTCAAACTACAGACCAATCTCACTTCTCCCAATTCTATCCAAAGTCATGGGAAAATGTGTCCACTCCCAATTAAGCGATTACTATACCAAGACAAATTTCCCTAGCCAATTCCAATTTGGCTTTCGTCCCAAACACTCCACCGTAACTACCCTGCTAAAAGTTTGCAATGAAATCCATTGTGGAATGGAACGGGGACAACTCACTGGTGCAGTATTCCTAGATTTTGCAAAGGCTTTTGATACAGTTGATCATGCTATCCTGCTTAACAAACTCCAGAGCTCTGGAATAGGGAAGCATGCTTTAAACTGGTTTCAGTCCTACCTATCAGGAAGATCCAACATGTGTCCATCTCAGGCTCTAACTCCAACCCCCTGGATATCACCTGTGGTGTCCCGCAAGGCTCTGTTCTGGGGCCCCTACTCTTCTCAGTGTTCATTAATGATCTTCCCACAGCTTGTAAGGAAGCCTCAATACACATGTATGCAGATGACACAATCCTATATGCACACAGCCATAGCCTCTCTGACCTTCAACACATACTTCAGTCTGACTTTTTGAGACTCCAAAACTGGATTTCCCAAAACAAACTGTTTTTAAGCACTGACAAGACTGTAACAATGGTATTTGGGACCAAGACTAAATTTGTAAAGCTTCCAGCGACTGAGCTCCAGATTAGAACCAACGCTAACACCACCCTAACCCCTGTCACTAGTTTTAAATACCTGGGCTTATGGTTTGACCCCCACTTAACAAATCCTCCCTAAGTCTCCTGGTCAGAAAGCGTATCACACAGCAGATGCTAATGCCAATTATTGACTATGGAAACATAGTATACGGCATGGCACCTCAAACCCACCTTAGCAAACTTGACACCCTCTACAATTCAATTTGTCGTTTTGTTCTCCAATGCAACTACAACACACATCACTGCGAAATGTTCAAAGAACTAGACTGGTCATCACTAGAGCCTAGGCGCAAAGTTCACCTTTCCTGTCTTGTCTTTAAATTCTTTATGGGCAAGCTACCCAGCTATCTGAACAAGCTCCTCCCCTACCACATGCAGCACTTATCACCTGAGATCAGACTCCAAAAGACTATTCATGGTCCCAAGGCTCAACAAAGTATCCGGACGTTCCTCCTTCTCTTACCGTGCACCCCAAAACTGGAACAACCTACCAGAGACTCTCACATCCACCACCAGTTTAAGTTCTTTCAAATCTAAGGCTGTCTCACATTTTAATCTGGTCTGTAACTGTTTCATTCACCCATAATATATATTTTCTTTAACTGTGCATGCAATGTCTTGTATATAATGTATACCCTGCTCATTTATGTAACTGTATTTGTAACCATGTATTATTTGTCTTAACTCGGTGCCCAGGACATACTTGAAAACGAGAGGTAACTCTCAATGTATTACTTCCTGGTAAAATATTTTATAAATAAATAAATATATACTTATCACTTTATAGACATATATATACTTTTCCACAGTCACCTTAGAGTATTTCCAAATATACACTTATATCTAATTCCTTTGTCCCAGTCAGGGACTCTAACCCCTGACTAACTATATGAGTCTATAACCTATATGTTTATGACAATCCTTGTCCCAGTCGGGGAATATAACCCCTGACTAACTATATGAGTCTACTACCCATATGTTTATGACAATCCTTGTCCCAGTTGGGGAATATAACCCCTGACTACTATATGAGTCCACTACCCATATGTTTATGACAATCCTTTGTCCCAGTCGAGGAATATAACCCCTGACTAACTATATGAGTCTACTACCCATATGTTTATGACAATATATATTTATAATCTTCCAGTAAGGGGGTATTACTACAATACGTTTGCTAGATAAGTAGACACCGGAAGGATAAGACAGATAAACTAGTATCTTGTACTTACCCCCACCGATTGTTTCTTATCCCACTTCTGACACCACTTGTAAAATTGTCCTATACTGCAATGTTAGTATGGACCTTCCCCTTCAACTCGGATAGACCCTCTCGAGAGGCCATGACCCTCTAAGGTGCTGAATCAGGAAAAGAACGAGCGCTCGCAGGATTAAGTAAACAAGTCAGAATACAAGCTCTTTACTTTCTCCTGTTTATTTCATGTATACAGACAGATTATATAGCCAAGCAAGCAAAACAAGCAGACGTGCAGAACTTACTTCCCATATTCTGGCATTAACTCCTTGTCTACAGAATTCAGAGAAACTGAAAGGCTAAAATACCGAGACAGGATAATGAGAAATAACGTATGTGTTCAGACTTTCTGTTCAGACTTCAGGGACTGTCATCTGACCACATTCCAGGCACTAAGCCAACATAGATAGGGCATATGTGGGGCAAAGGTGAACAACAGAATAGTAATATGATTATTACAAAACAACTTGACTTTATTAATCAATATGGAGTACCCCCTATAAAATACACATTATCAACCATGCACCAACACAGGGGGAGGAGAGGGAACAACATCAGGATACCTGGAACTCTGTTTGACAGGTTTCAGAAGAGAGACATGGAATACCGATGGAATCTTCATAGAGGGAGGCAATTCCAGGTGGTACGCCACAGGATTAACCTGTTCCAGGATCTTAAATGGTCCCAAGAATCTGGGAGCCAATTTTAAGGTAGGTGTCTTTAATCTGATGTTCTTTTATGAGAGCCATACCTTGTCTCCTGTCTTAAACCTGGGCGCCTCTAGACGATGTCGATCCGCCTGGGTCTTTTGTCTCCGAACGGATTCCTGGAGAGTTCTCCGAATCTTATTCCATGACTCTTGAAGAGCATTGACTCTGGCATCAGCAGCAGGTACTCCAGAGATATTAGAAGAAATAGGAAGAGTATTAGGGTGGTAGCCATAATTGACAAAGAAGGATGACTCTTGGGTGGATTCGTTCCTAAGAGAGTTATGTATGGACTCAGCCCATGGTAAGAGATCAGCCCAATTATCTTGTGTATCAGAAACAAAACATCTTAGATATTGCTCTAACGATTGATTTACCCTTTCAGTCTGTCCATTAGTTTGCGGGTGGTACCCGGAAGAAAAAAGAAGCGAGATATTTGGGAAAAAGCTCGCCAAAACGTTGATACAAATTGTGATCCACGGTCAGATACAATTGAAACAGGAACCCCATGTATACGAAAGACTTCTTTGATGTAGATATCAGCTAGAGTTGCAGGGTCAGGGAGGCCCTTGAGGGGTATGAAATGGGCCTGCTTGTAGAACCTATCTACAATGACCAAGATGGTATTCATGCCATTGGAAATGGGCAGCTCTACAATAAAATCCATTGATAAATGGGACCAGGGACGTTCTGGAATGGGAAGCGGGCGTAGCAGACCAGAAGGATTTTTTCGAACGGACTTATTACGAGCACAGATGGAACAGATGAAACAAATTCCTTAATGTCGTTAAACATCTCTGGCCACCAGAAAGTATGTCTGATTAAGTCGGTGGTTCTTCGGATCCTGGGTGACTGGCTGATTTGGAAGCATGACCCCACTCGAGAATCTTTAGACGGAATTTGGTTGCGCGTATAGACAGCCCTCAGGAACCTCCAGTCCTTCAGGCACCTGCGTCTGTGATTCCAGAATCTTATCCAAGATGTCGAAAGAGTTAGCAGCGATGATGAATTTAGAAGGGAGAATGGTTTCGGGAACTTCGGCCTACTTGTCCTCGGAAAGGAATTGACGAGACAATGCATCGGCCTTTAAATTCTTAGTACCAGGAATATAAGAAATTACATAATTAAATCTTGATAAGAATAAGGCCTAGCGAGCTTGACGGGAACCAAGGTGTCGAGCGCCCTCAATGTACAATAAATTCTTGTTATCGGTAAGAATAAGAATAGGTTTTTCGGTACCTTTGAGTAGATGTCGCCTTTCTTGGAGTGCCATCTTGATCGCTAAAAATTCTCTATTACCAACGTCATAGTTGATCTCCGCAGGAGAATTTTTTTTTGGAGAAATAACCGCATGGATGTAGGTGATCTTGGGGCATCGATCTCTAATGTGAAAGGAAGAGACGAGTCGGGGTGATGCAGAATTGGGGCGTACGTGAAGGCTTTCTTCAGGGATTCAAAAGCAGAACAGGCCTCTGGAGACCAAGAGGAAGGATTGGCATCTTTCTTGGTCAGAGTGGTAATAGGAGCCACAAGAATGGAGAATCCATGGATAAACTTACGATAATAATTGGCGAAGCCAAGAAATCGCTGGATGACTTTAAGCGACGTACACTGGTGACACACTTTATTCGAGCTCGGCTAGTCCCACGAATTCGGGTATACCAAGTTAATACTAATGAGAATGTTGCACATTCTCTAAACTGGGGAGAGTCTGTGCCTCTCCTTTCATTAAGTTAGAAATATAGCAAAACGGAAAGAATGAGTCCGGTTTAAAAAACCTTCGCCTGGCCAGGACGAATAAACCTTTTAAACTATCACAGAGCTGAATATATGCTCGTTCTTTTCCCATTGTGGTCTATTTCTAAAATTGGTGAACTCCTTTTACAAATTTAGATTGCATCATGAGCAAATAATATTCATTTTTTTGTAAATACCTGCAAATGCATGGATGGCGACTTATACACACATGATAATCAGCATGACCCACAGTATCTTTCACACAAGAAGTCATTCAGGAAAAATTAATCAGGGTTTCAAACAAACTTTTTTCACATGAGGAGGCATACTCTCTTCACAGGGACTTGCACTCTGAGCCCCCCACGGGCGAAGCAGCAGTTCCTTATCCCTATTTCTAATTCTGATAGAGGCATCAGGTTCATGCGTGAAAACGACAACATGTTTCTTTGTCTCATACTTATTAACCTCTTTACTTCCAGGATCCATTACAAATAATAGCAGCAGTGACAAATAAAATTCTTATGCTTTATACAATGTTCGTTCTCTCAGATCAGAGATGACAGTCCAGTCGTGCACAAAAGTATATGGACTCTATACCAATATAATTGAACTATCCACAGTCACAATTTAGGTTAGGCAGGCAAGACCCGTCTGAATTTAGACAAAAATAATCTCCTAAAATAAAAAAAAAATTCCTTTTTTTTTTTTTTTTTAACTCGATAGACTATAACCTTGGTTTTCTCTGGTTCTCTTCTTAGGAGAAATATGTATGAGCAAAACTCTATAGCAGATAGCTAACAAGCAAGCACAGCACAATATATATGAGCACAGACAGCGTTCTTATGCACTCTATATAGGTAGCATTGGCATCTTAAGAGTGATGCATTTATAGTGATCATTTTAAGTGACAATAATAGTTAGACTATAGTTTGACTAGAGGTGACTGGGGACTGCATCCTTTCTGCAAACTCTTACTCAAGGCAACAAACAGTGAGCTTATATGACCACACTATGATACCAAGCTTGTTAACCTGCATATTTAACCCCACACCCCTTTATAACTTATTTCACTGCAGCCTCTCCCAAACTGACTGCACAAAAATACCTCCCACACCAACTCAGCCCACTGAAACCCAGAACTGACTCTAGCATTGCAATGCAGCAAAACATTTGAAAAGGAACCGGCACACCCCTGCTGTTTAGTCTGAACACACTCACAACAGCTCCATGCAGCACTGCCTACCTCTGGCATCATGAACCTGCTATGTATCTTAACTTTTTTCTTTCTCCTGGCCTCATGGAGATGTTACTCCCTCTATACACTACAAACTCCTCCATCCTGGCCCACACCCAACATCACCATACACCCTGGACTATACAAAAGCCTTTCACTATCTACGGAATGTTGGTGGAGAACTCTAAAAACCAGCACACCAACCACTGCTCACACTAATGGCAAACACCACAAATTTACAAGTTGAAAACAACTACCCAAATTTCTGCTCATACTATTACTTTCTTTAGCAGGTGATATTGAACCTAACCCAGGTCCTCCCATTTCAAATCTGTCCTATGCCCCTGAGAATTCCAACTTTAAATTCCAAAAAGGGCTATCTGTCGCCCATATAAATATCCGGAGCCTGCTGCCCAAACTGGACGAACTAAGGGCATGGTGCCTTATGCATAAACCAAAAGCCATCGTTCTTACAGAAACATGGCTAACCCATAAAACCCCTGATGCAAATACCTTCATTCAGGGATACTCTATTTTTAGGAGAGATAGGTCAAAGAGGGGAGGAGGGGTGTTATTTTATATTGCAGACACATTACAATTTACACTGTTAAATTGCCCCCCAAGCCCACCCTCTTTTGAAATTCTAGTTGGCAAAATCTGCCTCCCCTTTTCTAAGCCCATCTTGCTCGCTGGCATCTACCGCCCCCCTAAAGCCCCTCTACAATCCCTGGCTGATATCACCCAGTTTCTTGGCTCCATTTCCTCTCTGAACGAGAAGAGTGAGCTGCTAGTTCTTGGGGATTTCAACTACAATTGGCTTGAACCTAAAAACCACAAAATCCAGATACAACTCAAGTCATTTAACCTATCACAACTCATTTCCCAACCCACACAGACAAACCTGAAATCGCATAACCATTCCTTGCTAGACTGGATTCTCTCCTCAAACCCCAGCAGAATCCAATCCTCTGGCATCCTTCCTGACATTTTCAGTGACCATGCAATAGTGTACTGTGTAAGGAAAATTAAAACGCCCCATTCAAGCCCTAAAGTTCTCTTCACTAGAACATTTAAATTTTTTAACCCACAACAGTTTCTGGATGACCTTACCAACTGCCCATGGCACAGAATCGATTTAATTCCCGACCCTGATTCTGCGCTTGACTATTTCCAATCCGAGTTCTTAAAACTCTGCGATACCCATGCTCCACTACGCAAAATAAGGGTATGGGGGGCCCATCTTCCATGGGTTACAACTGACCTTATTGCACTCTACCAGCTCAGGGATACCTTGTGGAAAAGCTACAAAGTAACTGGCACTACCAAGGAACTGAATCACTACAGATGCCTGCGGAACATGTGCACAAGGCAAACAAGGCACGCAAAAGCACAATATTACTCTGACAATCTCCACCAAAATACATCAAACCCAGCTAACTTCTGGAAGGTTATCAACAATATATTCCAGCCTCCTAACCATCAACAACCAAGTAATATCACTAATGGGGATATTACTCTGACAAACCCCACTGACATTGCAAATGCATTCAATGATTTCTTTGTGGGGTGTGCCACTAACATATTAGCGAAACGCAGCCCAAACCACAAACCAGAATCTCTTCCTGGGAGTGCCCACATAGCCCCACCCCCTCCCAACACTGCCCACAATTTTCAATTTGGCCCAGTATCTGAAGAGGAGATTACACAAGCGCTCCTCAAACTAAAACTAAGCAGCCAATGCGGACCTGACTTAATACAATCTAGGTTCCTACGACTTGGTGCCCCAGCCATTGCCAAACCAATTGCTTCCATAGTCAACTCTATCCTGTCTGCAGGCCATATCCCTAAGACCTGGAAAACTGCCAGAGTTGTCCCAATCTTCAAAAGTGGGGACAAAAACACTGTCTCAAACTACAGACCAATCTCACTTCTCCCAATTCTATCCAAAGTCATGGGAAAATGTGTCCACTCCCAATTAAGCGATTACTATACCAAGACAAATTTCCCTAGCCAATTCCAATTTGGCTTTCGTCCCAAACACTCCACCGTAACTACCCTGCTAAAAGTTTGCAATGAAATCCATTGTGGAATGGAACGGGGACAACTCACTGGTGCAGTATTCCTAGATTTTGCAAAGGCTTTTGATACAGTTGATCATGCTATCCTGCTTAACAAACTCCAGAGCTCTGGAATAGGGAAGCATGCTTTAAACTGGTTTCAGTCCTACCTATCAGGAAGATCCAACATGTGTCCATCTCAGGCTCTAACTCCAACCCCCTGGATATCACCTGTGGTGTCCCGCAAGGCTCTGTTCTGGGGCCCCTACTCTTCTCAGTGTTCATTAATGATCTTCCCACAGCTTGTAAGGAAGCCTCAATACACATGTATGCAGATGACACAATCCTATATGCACACAGCCATAGCCTCTCTGACCTTCAACACATACTTCAGTCTGACTTTTTGAGACTCCAAAACTGGATTTCCCAAAACAAACTGTTTTTAAGCACTGACAAGACTGTAACAATGGTATTTGGGACCAAGACTAAATTTGTAAAGCTTCCAGCGACTGAGCTCCAGATTAGAACCAACGCTAACACCACCCTAACCCCTGTCACTAGTTTTAAATACCTGGGCTTATGGTTTGACCCCCACTTAACAAATCCTCCCTAAGTCTCCTGGTCAGAAAGCGTATCACACAGCAGATGCTAATGCCAATTATTGACTATGGAAACATAGTATACGGCATGGCACCTCAAACCCACCTTAGCAAACTTGACACCCTCTACAATTCAATTTGTCGTTTTGTTCTCCAATGCAACTACAACACACATCACTGCGAAATGTTCAAAGAACTAGACTGGTCATCACTAGAGCCTAGGCGCAAAGTTCACCTTTCCTGTCTTGTCTTTAAATTCTTTATGGGCAAGCTACCCAGCTATCTGAACAAGCTCCTCCCCTACCACATGCAGCACTTATCACCTGAGATCAGACTCCAAAAGACTATTCATGGTCCCAAGGCTCAACAAAGTATCCGGACGTTCCTCCTTCTCTTACCGTGCACCCCAAAACTGGAACAACCTACCAGAGACTCTCACATCCACCACCAGTTTAAGTTCTTTCAAATCTAAGGCTGTCTCACATTTTAATCTGGTCTGTAACTGTTTCATTCACCCATAATATATATTTTCTTTAACTGTGCATGCAATGTCTTGTATATAATGTATACCCTGCTCATTTATGTAACTGTATTTGTAACCATGTATTATTTGTCTTAACTCGGTGCCCAGGACATACTTGAAAACGAGAGGTAACTCTCAATGTATTACTTCCTGGTAAAATATTTTATAAATAAATAAATATATACTTATCACTTTATAGACATATATATACTTTTCCACAGTCACCTTAGAGTATTTCCAAATATACACTTATATCTAATTCCTTTGTCCCAGTCAGGGACTCTAACCCCTGACTAACTATATGAGTCTATAACCTATATGTTTATGACAATCCTTGTCCCAGTCGGGGAATATAACCCCTGACTAACTATATGAGTCTACTACCCATATGTTTATGACAATCCTTGTCCCAGTTGGGGAATATAACCCCTGACTACTATATGAGTCCACTACCCATATGTTTATGACAATCCTTTGTCCCAGTCGAGGAATATAACCCCTGACTAACTATATGAGTCTACTACCCATATGTTTATGACAATATATATTTATAATCTTCCAGTAAGGGGGTATTACTACAATACGTTTGCTAGATAAGTAGACACCGGAAGGATAAGACAGATAAACTAGTATCTTGTACTTACCCCCACCGATTGTTTCTTATCCCACTTCTGACACCACTTGTAAAATTGTCCTATACTGCAATGTTAGTATGGACCTTCCCCTTCAACTCGGATAGACCCTCTCGAGAGGCCATGACCCTCTAAGGTGCTGAATCAGGAAAAGAACGAGCGCTCGCAGGATTAAGTAAACAAGTCAGAATACAAGCTCTTTACTTTCTCCTGTTTATTTCATGTATACAGACAGATTATATAGCCAAGCAAGCAAAACAAGCAGACGTGCAGAACTTACTTCCCATATTCTGGCATTAACTCCTTGTCTACAGAATTCAGAGAAACTGAAAGGCTAAAATACCGAGACAGGATAATGAGAAATAACGTATGTGTTCAGACTTTCTGTTCAGACTTCAGGGACTGTCATCTGACCACATTCCAGGCACTAAGCCAACATAGATAGGGCATATGTGGGGCAAAGGTGAACAACAGAATAGTAATATGATTATTACAAAACAACTTGACTTTATTAATCAATATGGAGTACCCCCTATAAAATACACATTATCAACCATGCACCAACACAGGGGGAGGAGAGGGAACAACATCAGGATACCTGGAACTCTGTTTGACAGGTTTCAGAAGAGAGACATGGAATACCGATGGAATCTTCATAGAGGGAGGCAATTCCAGGTGGTACGCCACAGGATTAACCTGTTCCAGGATCTTAAATGGTCCCAAGAATCTGGGAGCCAATTTTAAGGTAGGTGTCTTTAATCTGATGTTCTTTTATGAGAGCCATACCTTGTCTCCTGTCTTAAACCTGGGCGCCTCTAGACGATGTCGATCCGCCTGGGTCTTTTGTCTCCGAACGGATTCCTGGAGAGTTCTCCGAATCTTATTCCATGACTCTTGAAGAGCATTGACTCTGGCATCAGCAGCAGGTACTCCAGAGATATTAGAAGAAATAGGAAGAGTATTAGGGTGGTAGCCATAATTGACAAAGAAGGATGACTCTTGGGTGGATTCGTTCCTAAGAGAGTTATGTATGGACTCAGCCCATGGTAAGAGATCAGCCCAATTATCTTGTGTATCAGAAACAAAACATCTTAGATATTGCTCTAACGATTGATTTACCCTTTCAGTCTGTCCATTAGTTTGCGGGTGGTACCCGGAAGAAAAAAGAAGCGAGATATTTGGGAAAAAGCTCGCCAAAACGTTGATACAAATTGTGATCCACGGTCAGATACAATTGAAACAGGAACCCCATGTATACGAAAGACTTCTTTGATGTAGATATCAGCTAGAGTTGCAGGGTCAGGGAGGCCCTTGAGGGGTATGAAATGGGCCTGCTTGTAGAACCTATCTACAATGACCAAGATGGTATTCATGCCATTGGAAATGGGCAGCTCTACAATAAAATCCATTGATAAATGGGACCAGGGACGTTCTGGAATGGGAAGCGGGCGTAGCAGACCAGAAGGATTTTTTCGAACGGACTTATTACGAGCACAGATGGAACAGATGAAACAAATTCCTTAATGTCGTTAAACATCTCTGGCCACCAGAAAGTATGTCTGATTAAGTCGGTGGTTCTTCGGATCCTGGGTGACTGGCTGATTTGGAAGCATGACCCAACTCGAGAATCTTTAGACGGAATTTGGTTGCGCGTATAGACAGCCCTCAGGAACCTCCAGTCCTTCAGGCACCTGCGTCTGTGATTCCAGAATCTTATCCAAGATGTCGAAAGAGTTAGCAGCGATGATGAATTTAGAAGGGAGAATGGTTTCGGGAACTTCGGCCTACTTGTCCTCGGAAAGGAATTGACGAGACAATGCATCGGCCTTTAAATTCTTAGTACCAGGAATATAAGAAATTACATAATTAAATCTTGATAAGAATAAGGCCTAGCGAGCTTGACGGGAACCAAGGTGTCGAGCGCCCTCAATGTACAATAAATTCTTGTTATCGGTAAGAATAAGAATAGGTTTTTCGGTACCTTTGAGTAGATGTCGCCTTTCTTGGAGTGCCATCTTGATCGCTAAAAATTCTCTATTACCAACGTCATAGTTGATCTCCGCAGGAGAATTTTTTTTTGGAGAAATAACCGCATGGATGTAGGTGATCTTGGGGCATCGATCTCTAATGTGAAAGGAAGAGACGAGTCGGGGTGATGCAGAATTGGGGCGTACGTGAAGGCTTTCTTCAGGGATTCAAAAGCAGAACAGGCCTCTGGAGACCAAGAGGAAGGATTGGCATCTTTCTTGGTCAGAGTGGTAATAGGAGCCACAAGAATGGAGAATCCATGGATAAACTTACGATAATAATTGGCGAAGCCAAGAAATCGCTGGATGACTTTAAGCGACGTACACTGGTGACACACTTTATTCGAGCTCGGCTAGTCCCACGAATTCGGGTATACCCGGGTGTATTGAGGTTTGTGATTGTTTTCTGCCCGAGTGCATTGGGTTATTTTCCAGGCAGGGATTGAAGCATTTTATTCCCGCTGGCTGCAATACTGCACAGTATATATATATATATATATACTGCATTACAATTCATGAATTCATGCCATCTGGTAGACACGCGAAGCATTGCAGCCTATTAAATCCTAATCATTATCATTTAACAGATCAGCCGCCTGTCAACCAGGCATGAACCCAGGCTGGGAAGGCAAACGCAACAGAGCTTGTCAGAGGTGAGGAGCAGCGCATTCCAGGTATCTGCCAGGTACATACTGGGTATTTGCTCGAATAAAGTGTGTCGGTGCAGTAGGTTGGGGCCAATCCAATATTGCTTTTAATTTCTCAGGGTCCATGGCGAATCCTTTCTCTGAGATTATATAACCCAGGAAGGAAGTAGAACTTTGATGAAACATACTGTACATTTCTCCATCTTGTCATAAAGATGATTCTGATGAAGACGAGAGAGTACTAGCTTGGTATGCTAAATATGTTCAGGCAGGGATTTAGAAAAAATTAGAATATCGTCAAGATACACAATGACAAACAAATTGAGAACATCACGAAAAATCTCATTAACAAATTCTTGAAAGACCACAGGAGCGTTACAGAATCCAAATGGCATTACTAGATGGCACTCATAATGGCCATCTCGGGTGTTAAAGGCCGTTTTCCATTCGTCTCCTTCCCTGATGCGTATAAGGTTGTAAGCACCGCGGAGGTCAAGTTTGGAGAAAATGAAGGCACCTTGTAAGCGGTCAAACAGTTCTGAGATGAGTGGTAAGGGATACTGGTTCTTCTGGGTGATCTTATTTAAACCCCTATAATAAATGCAGGGGCGGAGAGACCCATCTTTCTTTTTTACAAAGAAGAAGCCTGCCCCAGCAGGAGAGGTGGAGTTTCTTATAAATCCCTTCTTTAAGTTCTCTTGTATATACTCGGACATAGCACGGGATTCTGGAATGGACAAGGGATAGGATCTGCCTTTCAGGAGAATGGCACCAGGGGTGAGATCAATGGGGCAATCGAAGGGACGATGCAGGGGAAGGACTTCAGAGCTAACTTTATCTAAGACATCAAGAAATGCAATATAATCGTCAGGGAGTGGGCCCTTAACAGTATCAGCAGTTTATAACCGGCAAGAGAAAGAGAAGGGGGAGCACAAGGAATATGACATGCACCAGGCCATCGTATAGGCAGTTTATCAGTCCAGTCAACTACAGTATTATGCAATTGTAACCAGGGAAGACCCAAGATTACCTGCACCGATGGTGAATGAATGACATCCAACGAGATTTGTTCCTTGTGTCCATCCTTGGTGGAAAGGGAGAATATCGCAGTCTCCAGGGAGATGAAGGCAGGTTGAAGTGGATGGCCGTCTATCGCTTCGAGTCCTATGGGAGTGAACATCCTAAGCAGTGTAATCCGGTGTTTTATAGCAAAAATTCTGATCCACAAAGTTTCCTCCAGACCCAGAGTCGAGGAAGGCAAGTGCAGAAGTATGAAAGTCCGTACCTTCCATTATGATAGGCAGAAGGATCCTTTTTGGCATATTTTCCTTGGAAGGAGGACAGGAAGAAATGGTACCCAAAGAAATTCCATCATACCTTATAGGCCGCTGACGTTCTCCCGGACGCGTAGGACAGCGGTACGCCAAATGACCAGCTAGGCCACAATAAAGACATAGCCCCTCGCTTCTCCGGCGCTGCTTTTCTGTAAAGGACAACTGGTGAGTAACCAGCTGCTTCAGAAACTGGTCAGGTGCTTCAAGAACTGGAACAAAAGAACGAGAGAGAGTAGGAGAGAGAGATATAGGTACAGGCGTACGTGTAGT
The DNA here is from genome assembly GCF_040206685.1 of Ascaphus truei. NCBI lineage: Eukaryota > Metazoa > Chordata > Amphibia > Anura > Ascaphidae > Ascaphus > Ascaphus truei. The sequence goes on along the minus strand of NC_134485.1, from coordinate 400,896,649 downwards.
CTGGCATTCACTTCGTCTGTCTTGGAGGCTTGATCCACCTGTATACATGTAGAGATCAGATCTTCCAGGGCAGTGGGTCTTACACGTGCAGCCAATTAATTTTTCAAGGAGTCAGAGAGGACCTGTAGAATGCTGCAGTTAAAGCCTCGTTGTTCCAACCGGTTTCCGCGGCAATAGTCCGAAATTCAAGAGCGTACTTTGCGACGGTCCGGTGACCCTGGGTTATGTGGAAAAGAGAAGAGGCCACGGTAGCCTCGCGGCCAGGAGTGTCAAAGACCTGCTGAAACTTTTTTTTTTTTAAAGAAAGTTCTGCGTGAGTTCAGGCATTAACTCCCAGATAGGAGATGCCCAAGCCAATGCATCTCCGGTTAGCAATGCAATGATATAAGCCACTTTAGATCTATCGGAAGGGAAGCGAGAAGGGGTTAATTCAAAGTGGATATCACATTGGATTAGAAAGCCTCGGCATCCTAGGGGTTCACCCGCATACCGATTGGGTGTCGGAAGACGTGGTTCCTGGGGTATGTTTCCCACTAGAGTAGAAGCAGTTGTGGTTAGGCCCCCCTCAGGGGGGTCAATGTTTGTTGGGCTGAGCATACTGTAACACTTGCGCGAGCCCACAAATAAGACCTAACCCCGGCACTGGGGTGGGAAGGACTATGCCACACACCCACAGTAGCGGGGGCGGGCCCAGAGGGTGGTTTGTAGCGTTGCTGGGTCTGGGTATGCAGAAAGTGTTAATCCAATACTTGCCGGGGTCCGTGGGTTGGAGAGGTACACATAGTTTAAGTCCGTAAGCCTGTGGTCTGGGGTTGGAGAGGTACAGGTAGTCGTTATCCGTAAGCCAGGGGTCAAGAGCCAGAGAGAATGCAAAGCCAGGTCGGTACACGAGAGGTTAACTGCAGAGAACAAGACAAGACTAGGCTGGACAAGACAGGAACACGCAAAGGCTACACAAAGTTATGCTCAGCAATGAGACTGAGCACTGAGCAGGTTCTTATACAGGAAGTGACCAATGAGGCAGGAGGCGGAGCGGAGGCGCGGCCCCAGCGGAGGCAGGGATAGGCTGCAGGAAGACAAGGGCTCATAGCAATCTTGACTCGCAGCTGGGGCTCATCACGCATGCACGCCGCGTGCAGCGGAGGCACGGTATGGCCTAGGGGGCAGAGTTAAGGTCCGTGACCTGGTAGAAGAGGAGCGTGTGCGCACGCGCTCTGTAAACAGAGCAGGGTGCGCGCACGAGCTGGGGGCGGATTGGAGGCAGCAGCCGCTGCAGTACTGGTATGTAGAGAGGATGGACCACGCCCCAAGGGACGCGATCCCCGAATCCTCACACTGAGCAAGAGAATAGATGTACAGTTTAATCTCTGCCTACACTACCTCATCTAATACAGCGAAAATGTCAGCTATGGAAATTGCCAATTTTCACCTGCCAGGAGGCTACCTGGTAGTAACAGTTAAAGGACAGCACCATCTGCGGTGCATCTGCCCGCAATGCCGCTACCCGGGTGCGACGCTAGCCCCACTGCCTAGTGCAAGCACCCTGGGTGTGTTGGGTGTGCTTCCCCTGGCGATGCGGGAGTGGGTAGACTCTGTGCCAGTGGCTTCCAGGGACAGCGGGGCGCCCCGATGTTGCTCCCCTGAGGAGGTGTCCTAATTCTCCTCAGAATAAGATGAGGCAATCCGCCAGAAATCTGTGGAGAGATCATCGCTTACCGGTAACCAAAGGCGGAGCCCGGATCCCGAGGCGTCCCTCCAACAGGCCATGGTGCATCTGGAGCCCCGGAGGAGCCCTATGCCCGAGGAAGACGCCGCAGCAGCAAAGGACTCGCCTGCGGTGGATTCGGTGGAGCCAGAGGACGCTCCTACCTGCGGATTGGTGAGGCCCCCTCTTCGTATTTCAGCCCGGATCCTGTTGCGGCATACACGGACAAGGAACCAGGCGGGGCCTTGTTCAGTGCGCAGAGGGGTGATGCACTTCCGGCACGGCCAGACGTGATGTCATCCTCTGCGCCTGACCTGTGCCAGCCTGGGGATCTCGCGAGATTGTCCATCACTGACATCAACAAGATGGCACCTGTTAAAGATGCGGAACCTCGGCTGAAACCGATGGTGAGTGCTGGGCTGTCCCCTGCTGACACCCCTTTTCACTGGCCCCGATCAAGAGGAAAGGTCACTGGACCCCTAATGCCACCCCAATACCCCCCCCCTGGGGCCGTGGTAAGCCTGCACCACATGGACTTCCATGGACACTGTTATGCTCCGTTCACCGGCCCTCACCACCCATGTCCCTTCCAAGGTCACCCCAGTTCAGGACAGTGGCATAACCATCTCCATTACATCTGCCCATGTTGTGGGTACTAGTCCTGCCCCTGCCGACCCCATCTATGTGTTGTCCCATTACCCTAGTGATAATGTGTCCCCTAGTCTATCCACTGATCTGAGAGACTGGGATTTTGGGGGGATGGATGGTCTGATGAATCTGAGGGGGAGATACCAGCTTTGAGTCGAATACCTGTGGCTAAATCACCTGGGTCCTTTAAGTCCTTTAGAGAGTCCTCATTATTTCAACGGTCACAAATGTCTGGAGTGTCCTCTCAGATGGACACTAGGTCCAGTAGCCCAAACCCAGAACATCTGTCAGGTGAACCCCTTAAGTGGTGGGACCCTATGTTTCATGGCTAAGCCGCCAATATGAATAGGACTAGGTTCCTTCTGGTTGACAGTCCTGTGGTGGATCATTGGTGGGAGGAGGGTAAATATTGCCCTGAGGACAAAGCTGAAGCCCTCCGTAACAGGGTAAAAGAAATTAAACTAGGGGTAGTAACACCTAAAGGACTAGCCATACTGTACCAAGAGGTGGACCCTAGGGAACCTCAATGTTGGGTATTACCTGGTCTAGCGGGCATCAACAAATTGTTAAAGTTCAGTAGGGTGGATAGAGCCTGGTGGATCAGTCATCGATACTGACAATCTCATGGGTACGAGTTACCCTATGTACCAGAACCCATCATGGATGAGATTGATGCTAATAGAGATGAATGGCTAAAGCAGGCAGTACTGAACCGTCTGCAGTCTAAAACTACTCAACAAGTATTTATAGATGAGTCCCGGATTTGTACCATCATGAGGGAAGGGGTAATCGGACGGAGTATCATTGTGTGGAACTCCGCCAGAGGCCTGGTCCTCCTAAAATACATTTTGTACGGAGCAAGGATTTCGATGGGCGGGTGCTTAAGAAGACCGACCCCAAGTTTTATAAATAGGGATCTTATTGTTCTTTGTGTTGGGAGAAGATTGCTTGTTTCATCGCTGTACTCTGTGGATGACCCTATAGTAATGTCTGTTATACTCTGACAATGGTTAATGTCTATGCCAACTGATATGTTACCTTGTGTTGTATTTCAGGCTTCAGGTTGATGGATGGTGCCCCAAATTGGTTCCCAGTGAGGACATGGGATTTTCACCTCGGGAAGAGTGTAGCCATTGCTGGTACTGGCTATCCTTCTGCCCCTCCCTGTCATGTAAATCCTGATAGCTGCAGGCTGTGACATGCGGTCATCTTGGGTTTTCCCCACCCTGAGGCAGCCTCTCTGAGTGACTGGGGTGGAGGTGAACTGGGTCTGTTTGCAGCCAATCAGGATGCAGACTTTGTGTCCTGTCCTCTGTACTGAAGAGGATGCATGCCAAATTATAGTCAGTCTTAGTCTCTCCCGGCTGGGATTGAGACGTTCTCTCAGCTCCTTAGGGTATTGAGGAGAATAGATCCAACAGATTGCAAGGCCAGGCACCATCCAGAGGCATGGGATCCCATGCTGAGATATGTATTTGTTGCAATAACACCTGCAATTGATGCAATAAAAGGATCCAGTTTTATATAACCCTGCCTAAGTCATGGTCTATTGGGTAGGGGTATGAATGATAACTTTCACAGTAAGGAGTGTCTCCAGCCACGCTGGAGCCTGCTGTGAATGGGGGCGTTGCACCAGATAAAGAAGAACACAGCCTGAAGACATCCAAAAGCCTATCCTGTTTCCCCATACCAATGTGGACCCTCAGCATCTCTTGGAGCCTAACAAGTACTGTATGAAGCACCACACCACCGGTAGCAAGGGCAGATCTCCCAGAGGAGGGGTAAGGGGGGGGGGGGAAGCCACGCTACAGTTAAAAAAAACGGGTTTGTGAAATCAGAACCTACCACAACCTTACATTTCAAAACAAAATACAAAACAAAACCACTTCTATGTAATAACGTAAAGAAAAGTGTGTTTAGACGCAGTTCTCCCTTTTTGGAGCATCTTTAAGAAGAAAATATAAGGCAAAAAGAATTGTGTAGAGAGACTCATTTTAATCTGTGCATCGTATACCTCCTCCCTAACTCCTACTAACACTAGTCAACGTGCAAGCTAGGGAAAACTTGGCAAACTGGATCAAAATGCTTTGATAGATAGGTGCAGGTAGAGATGAGTGAATCTGCCCAAATCCGTTTCTCTGATTTTCTCGCATTTTCCCCCCAAAATCCGATTCTCAGTGTAAATTCCGCAAACAGATTTGGTCGGTTTTAATACACGCGGATTCATCAAAAACTGTCATTGGATACAACTCGTGGATAGATTTGTAGAACCCAATCCCTGGATTCAGCCAATGGATTGCTGAATTTGTGGATTGGATTCTACAAATCCGGCCACGGGTTGCAGAATCCATGGAGTGTATTGGTAATTATTTGAGATTGATCCGCTGAAATCCACGAACCAAAGGATCCGGCCGATCCGCTGCGGATCCAAATCCACTCCAAAAATTCACCCATCTCTCTAGGTGCAGGTGAAAATGCCGCTGTGCTCTAAAATTACCTTCTTTCATAGACCCCGTAAGGTTTCCGAAAACCAAAACCTCAAAATGATTTAGAACCAAAACCAGACCAAGTGCACATCTGTAGGTGTTTATATCCATATCTTTTTTTTTAATTATTGTAAGGTCTTCTGTCATAATGTTTTAGTTCCTGAATTGTTTTATTTATGATTCTATACTTAGTTTAAGCATTTGCAATGCTTTATTATTCTATTTGAGCATTTTCCTGCTTATTTACATTTTTTCCATAACTAGGAAAAAAAGCTGTGTGTGCTGTGCACATAGTAAGTGAAACTTCTTTGTTTCTTCTTTGTATGTGTCAGCAACATATAAAGTAACAATAATATGATTACTGCTTAGAGCATGAGTAAATTTGATTGGCGGGGTCATGTTTATTGGCAGCAGTGCAGTGGCAGCAGTACCGGCATCATGTCAGCGGACAGATGGTGGGAGCAGTGGCGGACAGTGTTGTTGAGTGGGTGGGGGGAACGGCGCCGGCGGCTGGCACCGCCGCCGCATGTCAGCGGGCGTGTGGGTGGAACGGCGGTGTGATTTTTAGGTTAGCAGGACGGGTGGAAGCATGTCACTGTTGGGGTCGGGCTGAGCCAGAACACAGCCAGGCCTCAACTGCCAGCACTTACTTCATGACGTCACATCCGTTTCATTTTCTGTCTCCACAATGCATTTTTGTCCCATTACGAATGAGGTGCCACTAAAGAATTTCACTTCAAAAAAACAAAAAACAAACAAATTGTGTTTTGGGGGCGCTAGAACCAAAACACTAAAAAAATTAAAACCAAAACTTTTTTTTTTTTTTTTTAGAATCAAAACATGAGTGATAGTGTCCTGTTAGATTCTAGACTCATACCGTAGGCTAGTGCTACCAAATTTCTGAAAGGCTCAGGTGGGACAGGTTTGTATGACACAATGATATATTAAAGATAGAGCTACTGTCAAAAATTAAATCTGATATTTTATTTAAAAAATACATTTTTAGGCAATAAAAAAAGCTTTTTATGATGTCTTTAATTATTCCTAAACTCCTTGTGCTTATGGGCATACCTTTGTAAAGGGCTATTTAAAATCTTACATTTTCAAAACAACATTTTCAAGTGATACAGATGCTACAGTATATGCTTAACGGTAATCTGAACTCCACTGTGCTTTGTAACAAGTGTCCAATTTAATGAAAGTACTGTAACATTCCATGATGTTCCAAGAACAATGTTTCAGAAAGTCTCCACCAAACGGAAGTATTCAAAGGGAGTTCTTGATCATTTCTGTACATGCAGTGAAAATGCTACATTTCTATACAAAGCAAAATTGCAGGAGACTATGGGCCTCATGCAGTAAGCGACGATTATGTGAAATCGGCAAGCTTATCGATTAGTCATGTTATTGGCGTTTTTCCCTCTCCGTATGCAGTAAGTGCCGAATACATTCAAAATCAACCAGAAAACAAATCCGCCCACTCTCACGATGATGAGCCGATCACACACAGGTGTATCGGCGTGCGTGGCGGGGTGCTGTTAGGTTGCACAATCACAAATCTTGCTGAATCAGGCGAAACAAGCATGTTTTTGATTGCGCGCCATATTTAAAGGCAACGTGTACTGCTAATCATTCTCTGTGTTGTTGGGAGTGAGAGAGAGAGAGAGACGCACAGAGCTGGACGATTGAAGATTTGCATATTGACTGAGAGACTTGTTGTGTATTGGGTGAGCTTTGTCCTTTGTTGTTTTGTTTACATCTTTGTCTTGTTTTATATGTGGAAGTGGGTCGTGTGATTGCCTGTACATTTCTTGTCTGTTTTTTGTGAGTGCTGGAAGTATGCCCGCAAAGCGTGGGAAGAGTGATGCTGGTGGGAGTGGGAGTGCTACTCGTGCGAGTACGCGTCGGAGTGAACGTTCTGTTCAGGGGAGTGATGTTGCTGGTGCACCGAGTGGTGTTGCTGGGAGTGGGAGTGCTGGTGCTGGGAGTGGGAGTGCTGTTGTTGGGAGTGGGAGTGCTGGTGCTGCGAGTGGTGTTGCTGGGAGTGGGAGTGCTGTTGTTGGGAGTGGGAGTGCTGTTGCTGTGAGTGGGAGTGCTGGTGCTGGGAGTGGGAGTGCTGTTGCTGTGAGTGGGAGTGCTGGTGCTGGGAGTGCTGGTGCTAGGAGTGTGAGTGCTGGTGCTAGGAGTGTGAGTGCTGGTGCTAGGAGTGTGAGTGCTGGTGCTAGGAGTGGGAGTGCTGGTGCTGGGAGTGCTGCTGGTGGCGCAGTTGCTGATGGGGTGTCTGGTGGTGGCGTGCTTGCTGGTGGCCAGCTTTTGGAGGCTCTTCCATTGGAAGAAGGAGAGTCCAGTCAGCACCAGCCAAGCTCTGACCCTAAACCTGCTCGGAAAAAACGTGTGGAGAAGCCACGTAATCCTCGCTTCAATGACCAGGAAAATAGGGCTCTTGTCACTGGCATTCTGGAGCACTATGACAGTCTCTATGGACATTTAGTAGGTAAGTGTAACTTTACATTTATTATTCAAATACATGTGATCCTAGGTCATCTGAGTTTTGTTCATATGCAAATATGGGTACACAATATCTTTCTATGTTCATTAGTGTGGAAACACAGCTTTTTATCATGCCTTACAAGGACAAATAAACACAGGCGGTCAATTTGCCAGAACTGCATACAATATGAATGCAACCTTGCTTACATGTATAGGTTTAGTAGTGAATGCTCATGTGCTGCACATATTACACATAAAACAGCATGTTTGCTATCTCTTGGAACAGCTAGCAGTGTAGGAAACTGGTGCTTATATTATTATTAATTTACCTCATATCTTTTATATGTTTTTCAAGGGCGGACAAGTGCAGCAAGCAAAAAAGAAATGTGGGACACAATAGTCATTGGTGTCAATGCCTGTGGGAATAGTGTCAGGGACAAGTATCATTGTCGGAAAAGATTTGATGATATTAGGTCCAAATTGAAAAAGAAAATACAAGACCAACGCGTGCATGCTACTGGCACTGGAGGTGGGCCCACACCACAACGTCTCATATTGACTCCATTGGAGGAGCTGCTTCGGCCAAAATTACTTACCGTCGTCGTGGAAGGCTTGGCTGGTGACCGTGACATTGGAATTTATCCGTCACAATTTCCAGCAGGTGATAAATATTACTGTACTAGGCGTGTCGTTGCTTACAGTTATTTTGCATATTTACACTGCTTTTTATACTGTCTTCACAATATAAGCATACCTGCATCTATATATGTATATGTCTGATTCTGTATATATATATCTCAAAATAGACATATATGTAGTAGTCCTACTAAAAGCAGTAACTAATATAGCACGTGCCATTGCGTGCTCATTTACATGTGAATTCCCAAAATGCATAGCTGCAGTGGAAGCAATTGATGGTGGGCGAAGATGGGGAACAACAGGGTAGTACACATGTGTAACACATGTTCATGAGAAATTATTAGTAGCTACAGGTACAGAACAGAAATATGTATCATATTATTGTGTATTTTATTGATTTTACTCCGACAAACATGACATTACTGCCTATTTTAAGCATGCATCAAAGAAATTGCATGTAACGGCCTACAAACATCACTGGCACTAACACATCTATAGTTGCTTATGAAAAGGTCCATTTTTGCTTTATGTCATATACAGACAGCATAATGAGGCACACGTATCATATGTTATGTCATTGTTTTCATAACTTAAACACTGCAGATGACTACTTAGCTCATCTACCATTGTGTTAAAGCAGCTGCAATTAATATCTCATCACAGCATACACTTCAACAGAGGGGGTGGGGTTCAGCACACACACTAATTACAGCCTCATTTCACGGTCAACTTAGTTCACACCATTTGCACCTGTTTCAAGTCATTGAAAGGTGTGGCTGATTAGGCTTTTTGGGGAAGGGAATACCTTTCTTACAACCTGAATAGCACAACTGAAGTTAATCACACTCATTTGAAAGCTTAACTCTAGCTACTAAATGCCCCAACAACTCATTACTTATCAAAGCGTACGTCACACATTAGTTCACTCATATCTATAGTTGAACTACTATCAAAGACACATTATCACACACTGCATGTGTTGTCTTGTTGAGTCACAGCCACATTCAGGTGTGCCACATCTTCGATTAATGTACCACACATATCCTCTACCAAAAACAACACTTTTTGCAATATGACCACCTTCATGATAACCATTGTGAATGGTCATCTCATGATAGTTATGTACATTATGATACTGATATCACTACACAACATATGATTTTTATGTACTCATTTAATCTATTTATCCTCACGCATTACTGCAGAAACATAGTATGTTGTATGTTAGGGAACTCAAAAATTCTAAGTACACACGCATGTACAGTGTTATTACAACTATTTATGTTCACTTTCACACACATTTTCGGTTAAGGAACTGATGTTGTTAGTTAATCATAAATACAGAACATACAATAAGTGTTTGTTCAATATTTACACATGTAAATGTAAAACTTATGTTATTGTTATATATAGTTGCCCCTGGAGGACATGTGTCACCTGAGATGGAACAAGTGTCTTCACCTGGGTCAGCCAGCTCAACACTACTAGAAGGTGAGTGTATCATTTGCTGGCCATATAATATGTGCTCTTCTATATGTTATGTTGTCATGTGCATTATTTGTTTTGCACATCTTCTTTAAATAGGATTACTTAGTGTCAGTGAAAATTAAGTGTAAGGCAACATGTATTGTGTTAGTGATGTTAATTATCATGTAGGACTTCTGAGTTTAGAGCAACTTTTCATTCATTCATATTTCATACTGAGTCCAAACATTATTCGTAAGTCAAGGTAGTTTTTAATGAGGTTATAAAACGTATGCTAACATGTTAGGTGTTACTTAGGACACAGTACAATTACATAGTAACACAGCATACATTAACATGCCATTTAATAATGTGTACATTTCTTTTTAGAACATCATGGTGATGAGGATGATGAGTATGATGAGGATGACGCCACAGAAGAGACTGAAATACAATCATGTGACCATGAAGAGGTGCCAATAGAAACTGTTGTACCGCCAAATCGTCCATCAACTTCCACATACGATGCAATTGTAGCTTCAGAGGGAAAAATAGTGGACGCAGAAAATCGTCGCCATTCAGACATGATGACAGTGCTGGAAAGGATGATTGGACTGCAGGAAGAAACAGTATCACAATTGGCACATCTCCACAGAGTCTTCATTGAAGTGCCTAAACAGTTGCAAAAAATCAACACCTCATTCGAAGCATTAGTTGTTCAGCAAACACAAGCTAATTACTGGAGAATGACTAATGTACCACAATTCAACACCTCCCAGCCAGGATCTGTTCATGCAGGTCAGTTTTCACCACATTCATCTGATATTCATTCACCAGGCCCAAATGTTACCGGTCAAGTAGCAGACATTGCTGTGCAGGTTCCTGATGACATCCTACCGCTGCCATCTGTACAAATTCAGCAGCAGACACCTACAAAGGAGGCGACAAAAACAAAACAAGACACACATGAAACAGACCAACCATCACTTGTGCAGTGTCTACCAACTTGCTCACATGTGTCACTGGGCACAAGCCCTGTCCGTGAACAGTCACTACCCAAAAGCCCTGTAGGTGAATCGCTGCCCAAAAGCCCTGTAGGTGAGTCGCTGCCCAAAAGCCCTGTAGGTGAATCGCTGCCCAAAAGCCCTGTAGGTGAGTCGCTGCCCAAAAGCCCTGTAGGTGAATCGCTGCCCAAAAGCCCTGTAGGTGAATCGCTGCCCAAAAGCCCTGTAGGTGAATCGCTGCCCAAAAGCCCTGTAGGTGAATCACTGCCCAAAAGCCCTGTAGGTGAGTCACTGGCCACAAGCCCTGTAGGTGAGTCACTGGCCACAAGCCCCGTAGGTGAACAGTCACTGGCCACAAGCCCTGCCCGTGAAGTGCCAGAGGCCACTCAAAGTGGCTCTGTTGTGCCTAAAGTTGGTGGCAAAAGAAAAAGGAAAATTCAAGAGACAACAAGCAGGCCTGTTACTCGCTCGCAAAAGGAACAAAAAAAATAAATGTTATAATTCAGAAAATATGTCTTTGGCCTTGTTTTGTTGACTTCAGATTATCTAATTACTATTGTATGTATGCTGAAGACTGTGTTGTTTCCAAACTTTCAACTATGTTCTTGTACACGTGAAGTTTTGGAAATGTTAACACTCATAATTAATTGTGTTATAAATATTTATGTTGTAATCGTCTGTTCAGTAATGGTCCACCAGGAGCCAGTTGCTAAATTTAGAGAAGCTGCCATTGACTTTGCAGCAAAACATTGCATTTGGGTGTGTTAATTGATGTAAGAATTGCATATGCATATTAGTCACATGCAATTATTAAAACACCTAAGTAAGTGCAAACATCTTTCTTGTACGTGTACAGCAGGATTATGTGTAAATTATTACTTACCTTTGCCTTGCTTGGCCATTGTAATTTTGTCCTTTAATCAGTTGTGTGTTCGTTTCTATAACATCTCAGAATGTATAATAATATATATACACACACACACACACACACACACACACACACTGAGTGAGTGTGAGTGTGAGTGTGTGAGTGTGAGTGTGTATATATATATATATGTATATATGTGTATATATATATGTATATATGTGTATATATATATGTATATATGTGTATATATATATGTATATATGTGTATATATATATGTATATATGTATATATGTGTATATGTGTATATATATATGTATATATGTGTATATATATATGTATATATGTGTATATATATATGTATATATGTGTATATATATATGTATATATGTATGTATATATGTGTGTGTATATATATATATATATATATATATATATATATATATATATATATATATATATATATATATATATATATATATATATATATATATAGTACTATATAAACTGGTATACACAAACTAATACACTTCATGCTTCCTTGTGAAAGCACACTATTTTAATAATACAGGCCTAATGTTTGAGAAATATCCTAAGTATGAGACTCTAACAGTATTGTGCTTAAACAAATGTTTATTACTTCATTCAATCATGTTTCTCACCATTTAAATAGGTTTCATACAAGGTATACTTAATGCCATCAATGTTGTGTGTACTCCTGCAATATAAAAAAAAATAAAATATTATATATAAATATATATATATTTTTATAAGAGATATATTTATATATATATATATATATATATATATATATACACACGTATTTAAACTCATGCAGACAGGGAGTTAACCAGACTTTCACATACACACAGAAATGTAAGCGGGGAAAAAACATTTCTTTTTGCATTTGTGTTTTTACTGATATGCCTGGCTAAGAAATATTTTCACACACTGGTCTTTGTTAGTTTTCAAAAAAACACTATGTGAACGCATTCACAGTCTAGGGATGTTTTTCACAAACGAGATAAAAGAAGGAGAAATGTTTCTCCCACAGTCCCATATCACGAACCACAACTGTTAACCCAATTAGACAAACAAATCCAATTGGCGTTTGAAATAAGGAGTCAAAGTAGTTACTTTTGTTGACCTTGACAAGGAAAAACAGGAGTTTGTTAGCCATTCAGCACATTCATTTTGATGAGCAAATAACACAGACCTGCACACAGCTTTTGTGCTACTCAGACATGGCTGATGAATTCGTTAACAATATTAATCCCCTTTTAGGGTATAAGTACATGATCTGTGAAGCCATCTTGAACAGTCGCGGACAGAAAGCAAGCACACGCCAAATCGATGATTTCATTCGAGCAAAATATCCTTATTACCAAGACCGTAAGCATGCACGGAATTTTAATTCCTCAATAAGATTCACTTTATCAAGTAATGACTTTTTTGAACGTGACCAGGATAAGCTACAACACACCTATGGTTTCTGGAAGATTGCCCCGGAAAAACAATTTATCCTGAAAGACGGCACTTATATTGTCGTGAAAGGCATATTTATTCCTAATGGCAATAGCAATGTATCCGCTACTACTGATCCGTTTGAATCGATACGTGCTGCAATATCTGCAGCCTCCATTCCTGAAACCCACATTGTACAAGAACAAAAGTACTATGATTATGTACCAAGCCTTTCAGCTGAAATTGCATTGGAATGGGAACCGGAAGAAATGAACCTACCTCCCGACCAATTATTTGAAGAAAGCAGTGGCGATTCCTATGAGCGCATCCTGGAGGAGATATGTGCCATACTGGATTCAGCGGTTGGGTTAAGCGTGGATGAAAATGGCTTGCATTTCTGGAGCGACCAGTTGCAGCCAGGCGAAGAGTTAATTCTAGAAGAATGGTAAATATAACAATCGTTATGCGTTGACTCTGCGTTTAAATTTTTTTTTTTTTTGTAACCACCATTTTCACTTTCAATGCGTGGATACAGCGTAACATTGCAGACTGCATAACATGTAGCGATCACAAACAAATTGTTTCCTAATACAATATAGTAGGACCTGAAAGAGTAGTACACATTGCTGACGGAATAAATATACGTACTTTCCTATCCCTTTAAACATATTAGCAACATTTTACCATTACTCTAACACATACCTGTTTTGTTATCATGCAACATCTACAACATTGAAAACCGGGTCCACCACGTATGACGTGGGACCCTTGTCATGGGCCAAGGCGTCCTTAAAAAGGATTAGTGATGTAAGTCCCGCCCCCAAGCGACGTGCGCGCCTCAAAGCCTATTGGCTGTCATGTTTTGTTATAGTAACGGTAACTGCAGTGTGTGATGCGTGCGGCTCAGTGTTTGTAGGCGTACCCTGGGCGTTAGCCGAATGTTAATTGAGTGGGAGGAGTGTTAGCGTGCGTTTCACGCTGGCTTAACATGACGTCACACGTATTGCATTTGCGCATTGTGTTATCGGCCGTGCTTTCTGTTCAAACACGTCTGTTTAAAAAGAATACAGATGTACTCGTTTAGAACGAATGTAGTTTCGTCTTCATTGTATTTGAAATAAAGATGTTATGTTTACTGGTATTTTCAACATGTATTGAACGCACAACGTACGCTTTGTTTTGCGCATGCGCTAACAGTTAGTGGAGCCAAGCGTGAAGTGCGTGCGCACACAAAGATGTGCGCGCACATCTTTCAGTATACAGGCAACGTTCACTTCTTATACATAGTTATGCCTGCTACAAATTTAAAGAAACATTACATACTGATGAACAGTTTTACTTCTAACATATAAGTGAGTGACGTGTGTATCTACACAATCATATAGAGCTGCGTAACGCGTTGTCACGGATGCATATCTAGTAAGGTGCCATCTTTGACCATCATGTGTTTGCTGTATTTCAGAGATGTCGGGGAAGATACAATCGGATCAATGTATGATTTCAGAAGAGTCTACCTTTATATGAGATGATTGTGAGGAGGAGCCACCGACTACTATACTACATATGGAACTAATTTTATATTGCTTGCAGCGCTTATTAACAAACAATTAAAAATGTGATACCCTTATGCCTATATTGCATAAGCACTTAATTAACATAATGATGTTGCAAAAGAGTGCCTCATGAATTTTTATTGAGTGTTCTTTAATGACTACTAACATTTTATGACATGGTGTGTTTTATATATAACAACCATTCCCACTCTGCTAACACATTTGTGTATTCTAATATGTAATGGAACGTATGACTGTCGAAACTATGTAACAATAATAATAATAATATGAGCATGTTCATGTATAGGGCTGCTAGTTGTACGCAGCGATTTACAGACACATGTTTCAGCCTGAGGTCCCTGGCCCGTGGAACGTACAAATGTTTTTTTGCCGCATGAGGCACAGGGAGATAAAGTGACTTGGCCAAGGTCACAAGGAGCCCACACCGGGAATTGAACCAGACTCCCCTGCTTCAAACTATCAGTGCCAGTGTGTGTCTTTACTCAGTGAGCCACTCCTTCTCCCAATGTAAAGGACACTTACAACCAAGTAGCCATTTATTTTTAAAATCTCTTGTTACATGGGTATGTAGATAAAATGGTTTGGGACTGTAGCAAATAATGTTAGTGGCCAGATGTTATGGTCCCCTCCAATGCATGATGTTCTGAATATGACATCACCATCATGTTATGAAGTACGTTTCTGTGTATATTTCATTAACCTAACTAACTATAGTTTACTGTGTTTATTAATCGTTTAGAAATACATAGTATAGTCAATATGATGATATAAGCTACCATAATAAAGCTGGTGTTATCATTTGTCGGTGTTATACATGGATCCTACACCAATTGATAGAGACACAAACAGTTGTCTTAAAAAGTGTGTCTATGCTAGTGATGAATGTGCTCCCGTAAGTAAACAAATAAGTACAGTTATCCCCTTTTCTCCAACCACCTCTATATTACATTAATGGAAATTATAAGGAAACATACATAAAATGTGATGAAATGTGAGTAATCATTTTGTAATACAATGCACATGAAAGCTCAAGAGTAGCTAAATGCATATACATGATACAGAAAGTACATATATGTAACATTTGTGTTTAAACCAATATGTTGGGTTTTTAGTTCCAATAATTATAGGAAGATTGAGGTAGGCACATCTTATGAGAGATGTCAGCAAATATACATACCATGATCAGTCATACTGGAGATATACCTATAATGCAAAGGAACAATATATAAATTGCAAACATTGACATGCCATCTTCAGTACCGTAAACAACACAGCAAAGTGTGTATTTGGTGTTAAATGTACAACACCATGTATATTTCATGACATTCAAAATGTAAATCAGCCTGGTGTACACATCATATGGATGTACATGTTACACTGCACCAATAACATTGTATGTAAGCATACTAGAAGCATGAATGATTATGGGCATAATATGTGTTTTGTCTTAGCATAAGGAATAACACAATGCTAAAATATTATTGCTTTGTTACCCAAGTTGTATTCACATACACACAACTAAAGTACAATTGAAGAGGGATTATATAACCTGTGCAACAATAACATACCGGTGCCACATCCCTTTGTGCACACAGCAGAGAAAAGAAAGGTGTGCAACCCATATTCATCTGTGTCCTAACAGAAGGTTATATAAAGAAACATTATTGTTAATATAACATAATTAAACTATAAAAGTAGTACTAGGAACATATGAGTTTGTACTTACAAGAAAAAAATGAATTGATGAGATTCTGTCGTGTCTGGCCACCACTGGCTGTTTGTTCATTTTCAGCAGCTACATGGGTGGGATGCTCGTCTACCAAAGCCTCAGCTAGGTCTGACTGTACATTGTGCCTGAGTGCAACATTGTGCAAAATGCAACAGGCAAGGATAATATCAGACACTTTTTGAGGCTTGTATAGAAGAGCCCCACCAGTTCTGTCCAGACACCTAAACCTGGTCTTGAGTAGGCCAAATGTCCTCTCTATAACAGATCTTGTAGATATATGGGCTGCATTGTACCTGTCCTCTGCTTCAGTTTGAGGGTTTAGCACCGGAGTCAAGAGCCACGGCCTAATTCCGTATCCTGAGTCACCTATAATGAATGGAGCACACATAAGCTGACATTAGTGATCAAATTGTACAATGCCAACATTCCTAAATCAACATGTGTTTTGTGTTAGAACATGTAAATATGTACTCACCCAGCAGCCAACCAGGTTCAAAATGTCCCTCTTCGAACGCATGGAAGACTGAAGAGTTCCTCAGGATAGAGGAATCGTGACTGGAACCAGGGAACTTGGGTACCACATGCATTATCCTCATCGTGGCATCACATACCACCTGTACATTGAGTGAATGGTAGTGCTTCCGATTGCGGTACACATGCTCACTCTGACTAGGTGCAATCAAAGCAACATGTGTGCAATCGATTGCACCCAGCACACATGGTATCCCTGCTATATTATAAAAGCCAGTCCTGACTTCCAGCCACTCTGTCGCCTCTGTAGGAAAATGAATATAATTCCTAGCGCGTCTATTGAGTGCATAGAGAAACTGGGTCAAGGCCCGCGAGAATGTAGATTGCGAGACCCCGCCCACTATGCCCACAGTTGTCTGGTATGACGCGGAAGCAAGATAATGTAATGAGCACAGCATTTTAACAAGCCCAGGGACTGCACGACCTCTGGCTGTGAAAAAATCTAAATCCCCCCTTATCTCCTCATAAAGAGCTAAGATTGCTGCTGAACTCAAACGATAGCGACTTACAATCTCCTCCTCACTCATCCCATCTAACAGGGTTCTCTCCCTGTACAGACGCGGACGAGGCACAAGTTGTCTCCTCTGTCTTCTCCTCTGATCTCCTGTCCCTCTACCTGTCCCTCGGCCTGTCCCTCTCCCTGTCCCTGTCGTATCCGCGTCACTGTCACTGTCCCTCGGTGTGTCCCTCCCTTGCCCTATATGATTGTCTTCATCATCAAGCATGTCATAGAAAAGAATGTTCCTCCGTCTCCTAAACATTCGCAACATTTTGAAATGAGTAGCTGTGAATGAGCAGGTAATGTGCGTCCTTTAAATAGGTATGTGATGATGTCAGGTGACATAGTAAAATGCAAGGTGTTACATTAACATAATAAAGTACTTCTGTGGCAAGCTGTGTGCACTTGTTGTTCTAAGTATTTGTTGTGTGTATTCTGCAGGGAATGATGATATTTGGCAATGATGTGACGTGAAGCTTTGTACAAAGATTGCTTGCAAATAAATAGTTGCATGTGCAATGCATGTAACACTTGTGAACGCAAGAGTCAGTCATGTAATGAGACAAAAAGGCTGAGATTGACGTGGGAAAAGTTTTGTGTAACATGTGTAATTATCCATGTTATTGTGACATGTTGGCAACAATGAATAGTCGTGTGCATATGCATGCATTTGTGTAAGGAGGATAGTTGGTATAGAATGAGTTTACAAGGTGTCCCAATGATGAATTACTGTACATGTGTGTATAAGTTAGGTTGAAGTGCTTGTAATGCAACGGTTACAATGTAAACATGCAATGTGATTGAGCGTCCAATAAGTGACGTCATGAAAATAGGGAGGACCCAAAAGTATATGTAAACATGAGAAGACAGATGTACATGAACGTTTAAAGATGCGTGTCACATTACAAGCATTGTGTAATGTAAAGGAAGATGAATATACTGTGTATGAGTGACATGTGTGACATGTGTGACATCATGTAAATAATTGTCGCTGAGTTGAGTAAAATGTGTGATATGATGTGAGGTTCTCCTTTAAGAGTGTAGTATAGTATTTTCCCTTGCCACATCATCACATGATGAGTAATGTGACCCGCAAATGCTGCAAACATGTAAAAGTCGAATGTTATGCAAATAAGACACATCAGCTGTGACACAATGCAGGGAATGCCCCCACACTGTAATGCAAATCCCCCTTGTATTGTGAGCAATGAAACGTAAACAGTACTATACTGTTATACGTCCCCGCTCCATTGACTTCCATTGATGTACAGAAGATGTTTTTTTTCTAAGTGCCGTTCCGGCAGCCTTAGCGATCGTTCTCCCGTCCAAACTGCCAACTTTAGTTGGCGGGAGAAATCGGCCATAACATCTCAATTTCGTAGTGCCGATCAGCCCCGATAAGCTGTTTTTTTTTGTTGAATCCAGCCGATTTAAAAAAGTGGCGATCAGTGTCGAAAACAGGCTTATCGGCAGGCGACTGGCCATAACCAAATTATCGGCTCCGAAACCTGGCGATATGAAGCACTTATCGGCGCTTACTGAATCTCAAACCCAATTTTGGCTATAACATGGCCATATTTCCCTTATCAACGCTTACTGCATGAGGCCCTATATGTCACAGTGCTGTATTTTCCTCTTTTTTTATATTTGAGTAATGACGTGACATGGTGTGGAAGCCAGTACACATTCAATTCACAACTGGACATGTCATGATATGCCTTGGCAAATCTCTTTGAATTACCCAAATGTAGTTAAGTAATAACATTCCATTTATCCTCACCCCTTTCTCCAGGTCAATCAATTGGCATATTTATTAAACAGGGAGCAACCAAAAGGTTGCAGAGGGTACAGCATACCACTTATAAACCTCTGTAGATTGCTTCTCAGGATTGCAAATAAAAATACCACTTGCATTTGCATGTCAAAAACAGGTTGGACTGCAACCCTGTCTTTCCCCATTATCACGTAGCAACCAGTGCTTCCAGTGCAGCCAGGGTTTCTGGGTAATGACATACTAATGAGCAGTGTGTCACTCAATTCTTATATATTTTAACATGGATCTCTATAAGCTTATCCTGCCATTTTACACCACTTTTCAGCACACCCTGGGTTAAAGAAGTGCATAGCCCATAATATGGGCTCTCACCATCTCCTCATAGCAAAGACCAAAAACCAATCACCAAACAATGCAGATATTATTTTATTGTTATAAAAGCTATACCCAAATCATCACCCTATCCACATTGCACATCTACACACCTGTCATAAAATACAAATAAAATCTAATTAGACATCTCACAACATTGGCCATTCCTGCATACTACAGTATATATTATTACCCACCATGTCCAATTCACTAAACAAAAGTTTTACATTTCACTTAATTTTGCATCTAAATAATGTATAATGTCATGCAATGATAGCATATACTGTGCGACAAGGGTCCACACAATGTAGATGTTTTACCAAGGGTATCGGCTTCAATGTTAGATAGAGAAATGTTAGGCATTTAAAAAGTCTTTGGTGAATATTCTAGTAGCTCTGA
This sequence comes from Ascaphus truei, assembly GCF_040206685.1. NCBI lineage: Eukaryota > Metazoa > Chordata > Amphibia > Anura > Ascaphidae > Ascaphus > Ascaphus truei. The sequence goes on along the minus strand of NC_134485.1, from coordinate 400,877,005 downwards.
TTTGTGTCAATCTGTGTCGAAAGAGCCCTTTCCGATCGGATTGGCATGCTTTGCTACACTGTAAGCCCTTCTCACTTATCCAAACAAGTGCGGCCAAGCCTTTTTTAGAAGCAGTTTCATTCTGGCTTTGCAAATCCGGGCGAAATAAAAAAAAAGTTGTATTTTTTTTTACAAATTAGCTGAATTCTAGCAGCTCCAAAAGGTGCTAAATGCTAAACTGCTTCAAACACTCATATTTTTGTTGTAGCCACCTCAAGGGAGGAGAAGTTCCAATTTAGTAATGTATGTATATATTTCCCCTCAAACATCCCTCCAAATAAATTAGGGAGAGATACCTGTGCTTAAAAAGGAGCACATCTGAGCTACCCTGGGAGATATGCTAATGGCTATGCAAATTATATTTAAATGAGCCATACCTCCTAAAATATTTCCATATGAAATATTTTTGTCCACCTCGTAAAAGGCCTATTTCAGGCTCTGGAGACAGCTAGAACCACCTTCATTCCACTTCAAAAGCAAGTTATTATCCGGGCGAATAGCATGTTAAACCATATAGTTTGTCACTTTTCCTAGACTCGGTTTAAATTATGCAATTTGTAGCAAAGAATATAGATTTTTGGCTAGTCTTAATCCCTGATTTATGACCGATGTCAAACCGCGCGGTTTTACTAGGACAAACTCCCAGCTACTAGAATATCCCCCTTTATATCCTACATTTGTCAAACTCAATTCAGAAACAGTGTTAACCAAGTTTTACAATGTAGCTTAACAAAAACCAAACACTAATGAAAAAATATCTGGACTGCAACCAAATTTGTGTTATAGTAGTGTTTGTTTTGAGGAGAGAAATGAGACAGGGAGCCAGAAAGGGAAATGAAGAATGATCCATAGAGTCACAATGCAGTTGCTGGAGGTTTCAAGTGTTGGACATTGCAAGCCAAACCAAGCATTTATACATTACAGTGGAACCAAGGATTCTTGTGTGGAAAATGTGTTTGAAGGCAATTTCATTTGTCAAAAGTGACATTTATAAGCGAAAGATATAAGCATTCAGCTGCCAGTAGGACTCCATGGGTGAAGGCGATTTTTATCTTCAATAAAACCTGGGCTGGATAGGGCAAGGACATTTTATTTAGCAGGATATTAAACTCAGCATGGAGTTTAAGAGCAGCTGTTGGCTGGAAATCTTAATTTGGGACAGACTGATGAGAAAAAAAAAAAAAAGATTTAGAGAACACCAGAGGAAAATTACAAATAAATGTAAAAGTAATGTAGAACGTTCTGCAAATGTACAATGTATTACTTTGTTAATGCAACCTTGTTCAACTTGCTACATGCATACTGTATTTATGTATGTCTATATATATACAAAAAATAAATAGATGATACCGTTCTGTGGCTAACAAAATGCTTTTATTTGTGCGAGCATTCGAGATACACTGATCTCTTCTTCCGGCGATGTTACAATGAATGAAGCAAGCAAAAGGTATTCTTAAAAACAGTGTCTCTTGGAATGTTGTCTGTGCTTGTCCTTCCCCCGGTTGGATGTGTTTTATGGCTAGAGGTGTCAAAAGGTTCCTGAAAGCAAGTGATGTAAGAGTGTGTGTGTGTATCTGTGTGAATATAAATGAATGGAGAGCCCACAGTACTTTACAAAAGGTGTGTGTGGAGTGGGAGTGGATATAAATGGTGTGGGTAGGTGTGGAAATGTGAGAGATTGTAGCACAACTAAAAGTGTGTGTGGATACTATGTGGTCCCTATTGGTGTATAGGGATGGAAAAACAAGGAGTATTAGTATGTGTAAGAGACAGCCAACTGGATCCCACAAACTGGGCGCAACCCCACAATAGACCGGTACATTGAAAGCTTCAGACACAGCGCCAAAACCACCATCCGGGACAAAGTAAGGAAACAAACATATAATCTGACACTGATGGAGAGGAGAGCCATAGAATCGCTAAAGGCCAACCACAACATAACAATCAAACCTGCGGACAAGGGAGGAGCAGTGGTCATAATGAACACCACAGACTACCTGCGGGAAGTGCACAGACGACTCTTTGATTAAAAGTATTACACCCAAGTGCAGGAGGATCCAACTAAAAAATACATGAGAGAACTCAACAGGATCATTAAAACACTCCCAATCCGCACAAGAGAACAAATTCTGGACCTGATACCAGCTAACCCAAAACCTGGCACATTCTACATGCTCCCTAAAATTCACAAAGAGGGTAACCCTGGGCGCCCTATTATCTCTGGATCTGGCACACTTACCGAGAATATTTCTGGCTGGGTGGAGGGCATTCTAAAACCACTTGTCAGGAACACACCCAGCTATATCCAGGATACCACCGACCTGCTAAACAAACTGAATGCCATTGGCCCCCTCCCAACAGGAACACTACTAGCAACTATGGATGTAGAGTCACTTTATACAAACATCCCCCACGAGGATGGGATTTCAGCCTGCAGATACTTTCTGGGACCGCAGGAGCCACTCACAGAGACAGTGACTAAATGCATCGAATTTATTCTTACCCATAACTACTTCACATTTGGAAATGACACATACCTCCAGACAACCGGGACCGCTATGGGTACTTGCATGGCGCCACAGTATGCCAATCTGTTCTGTGCAAAACTGGAAAGTGACTTTCTTTTCACCAGTCACTTGAAACCCCTTACATACCTTCGCTACATCGATGACATCCTCCTGATTTGGACCTCTGGCGAACAGGACCTCCTACAGTTCTATGAAAACTTCAATACGTTCCACCCGACCATCAACCTCAAACTCACCCATTCCCCGGATGAAGTACATTTCCTAGACACCACCATTACTATAAAGAACAACCAACTACAGACTTCTGTATACCACAAACCTACAGACAGAGCGAGCTATTTGAGGAACAACAGCTTCCATCCAACACACACCAAACATGCAACCATCTACAGTCAAGCCATACGATACAACCGGATATGCTCCGACACAGCAGACAGAGACCAGCGGATTAAAGCCTTGAGATTAGGTTTTATAAACCGTGGATATAACCACAGAATTGTAGACCAGCAAATTCACAAAGCCACCAGAATACCAAGAAGGGATCTCCTTGAATACAAACAGAAGGAGACAAGCGACAGGGTACCTTTGGTGGTCACATACAACCCTCACCTAGGAGCCCTACGCAAGATCACCAGGAAACTACAACCCATCCTCCAGGAAGATACAAGACTGCAACAGGTCTTCCCTGAAGCACCCTTATTATCATACAGACAACCCCATAATCTCAAGAATATTATGGTGAGGAGAAAAGTATTCAGCAGTACAACTGAATGCGGGACGAAACCATGCAAGGACCCAAGATGCAAAACCTGCGCAATGCTCTACACAGCGGACACAATACAAATACCACACAGGAATCGGGAATACAAAATCAGAGGAAGATTCACCTGTTCCTCCAGCAATGTCATGTACCTCATCATGTGCATAAAATGCCCAGGGGGCTGCTACTACATAGGTGAGACAGGGCAGGGGCTAAACAAAAGAATGAACTTGCATCGCCACAGCATCACGCGCGGAACAAGAGACAGTCCTGTCGGCAAACATTTCTCTGACTCTGGCCATAAGATGAACGATCTGAGGGTTGCCATACTCAAAGGTAATCTTAAAACACCGAAAGAGAGACGGTTGCATGAATACAAATTTATGCAACTGTTCGGGACACTTAGCGGTGGCCTAAACAGAGATCGAAATTTTATGAGTCATTACTGACACAAGTGAACTCTCTTCCCATGAGCGCTAAAGGCCATGTCTGTACATACTGTGCTATATGTTTGCACACACAGCTGTCTCTTACACATACTAATACTCCTTGTTTTTCCATCCCTATACACCAATAGGGACCACATAGTATCCACACACACTTTTAGTTGTGCTTCAATCTCTCACATTTCCACACCTACCCACACCATTTATATCCACTCCCACTCCACACACACCTTTTGTAAAGCACTGTATATACTGTGGGCTTCCCATTCATTTATATTCACACAGATACGCACACACACTCTCACTTGCTTTCAGGAACCTTTTGACACCTCTAGCCATAAAACACATCCAACCGGGGGAAGGACAAGCACAGATAACATTCCAAGAGACACTGTTTTTAAGAATACCTTTTGCTTGCTTCATTCATTGT
>NC_134485.1:400817802-400870302 GCF_040206685.1 Ascaphus truei | reverse complement strand
TGGGCTTACAGTGCAGTCTATCAGCTTTAATTTGAGGGTATTCATATCCAAATTGGAGGAAGGGTTTAGGAATTACATCTCTTTAATATATAGCCCCCTCTTTTTCAAGGGACCAAAAGTAATTGGACAATTGACTCAAAAGCTGTTTCATGGACAGGTGTGGGCTATTCCTTCGTTATTTCATTATCAATTAAGCAGGTAAAAGGTCTGGAGTTGATTCCAGGTGTGGCATTCACATTTGAAAGCTGTTGCTGTGAACCCACAACATGCAGTCAAAGGAGCTCTCAATGCAAGTGAAACAGGGCATCCTTAGGCTGCAAAAAAAAAGAAAATCCACCAGAGAGATAGCAGGAACATTAGGAGTGGCCAAATCAACAGTTTGGTACATTCTAAGAAAAAAAGAACGCACTGGTGAGCTCTGCAACGCAAAAAGGCCTGGACGTCCACGGAAGACAACAGTGGGGGATGAACTTAGGATCCTTTCCATGGTAAAGAAAAACCCCTTCACAACATCCAGCCAAGTGAAGAACACTCTCCAGGAGGTAGACATATCATTTTCCAAGTCTCCCATAAAGAGAAGACTTCACGAGTGCAAATACAGAGGGTTCACCACAAGGTGCAAACCATTCATAAGCCTCATGAATAGAAAGGCCAGATTAGACTTTGCCAAACAATATCTAAAAAAGCCAGCCCAGTTCTGGAACAGCATTCTTTGGACAGATGAAACTAAGATCAACCTGTACCAGAATGATGGAAGATAAAAGTATGGAGAAGGCTTGGAACGGTTCATGATACGAAGCATACCATATCATCTGTAAAACACAGTGGAGGCAGTATGATGGCATGGGCATGCATGGCTTACAATGGCACTGGCTCACTAGTGTTTATTGATGATGTGACAGAAGACAGAAGCAGCCGGATGAATTCTGAAGCGTATAGGGATATATTGTCTGCTAAGATTCAGCCAAATTCAGCGAAGTTGATTGGACGGCGCTTCACTTTACAGATGTACAATCACTCAAAACATACTGCGAAAGCAACCCAGGAGTTTTTTTTAAGGCAAAGAAGTGGAATGTTCTGCAATGGCCAAGTCAATCACCCACCTGATCTCAACCTGATCGAGCATACATTTCACTTGCTGAAGACAAAACTTAAGGCAGAAAGACCCATGAACAAACAACAACTGAAGACAGCTGCAGTAAAGGCCTGGCAAAGCATCACAAAGGAGGAAACCCAGCGTTTGGTGATGTCCATGCGTTCCAGACTTCAAGCAGTCATTGCCTGCAAAGGATTCTCGAACAAAGTATTAAAAATGAACATTTTATTTATGATTGTGTTAATTTGTCCAATTACATTTGAGCCCCTGAAATAAAGGGATTGTGTATGAAAATGGTTGCAATTCCTAAATGTTTCATATGATATTTTTGTTCAACCCCTTGAATTAAAGCTGAAAGTCTGTACTTTTATTGCATATCGGTTGTTTCATTTAAAATCCATTGTGGTGGCATACAGAGCCAAAATAATCAAAATTGTGTCAGTGTCCAATTATTTCCGGACCGAACTGTATATATATATATATATATATATATATATATATATATATATATATATATATATTAAACATGACAAAATAATGTATTGGAATTGATTCAAGATATGTGACAAAGGTGCCCTAACTACAGGTGACCTACAGCTTGACAAAAGAAAAACACAGTACAAGTGCGCAACTATAATGAATAAACAGAGTGAATTGAAATTAAGTGCATTAACCATTTAATACCCAAGTGAGTATAAGTAACTAGGTTACCAATAAGGAGCGTCTGCTGCTGTGATAGGGTGGTCCAAGACCCTGAATCTAGACAAAACAAAACACAAAACAGCGCACAACACTCATGGTGAAGTAAGAATGAACAATTTATATTAAAAAGTAATTCAAGGTTCTGCGTACATCAGATAAAGGTAAAACAGGCATGTAACTGTAACTATGACAGTTGTTACGACTCAGGTATCAGGACACAGGAGAAGGCTGCAGCGGATCACCCAATGTCAGGAATCTGCAGTCATATCAGGCTGTGCTTTCATCTGCTGGGCTCTTTAGAAGCGGAGGGTTCCCTTTAGGCTTCCACGTAATCCAGGTAGATAAGTCCCAAGCTCCGTTTAGGAGTAGCTGGTAGAGTAGCTGGTAGCTGGTAGAGGGACAGTCTCACCGATCAGGGTCAGCTCTGCCTCCCACGCCAGCTTCACTTAACCAGCAAAGTGCCCACATTGGGTGATCCTCTGCAGCCTTCTCCTGTGTCCTGATACCTGAGTGGTAACAATTGTCATAGTTACAGTTACATGCCTGTTTTACCTTTATCTGATGTACGCAGAACCTTGAATTACTTTTTAATATAAATTGTTCATTCTTACTTCACCATGAGGGTTGTGCGCTGTTTTGTGTTTTGTTTTGACCTACAGCTTGCCTTTGTAGTGGGTCAATTTTATGATATGAGATAAACTGGAAAACAGGCATAAATAAAAAAATAAAAAAATCTGCTTTAATAATGAATATGGGGGTGGGGCTTCCAGACCTCAAGAAAACTGAGATGCAGCCAGCTTTCCCTGACTGATCAGCTACAATACTTCAGATTTTGAGGTACTCCTAACAATCCCTCTAAAAGTATAGAAATGTTGCTTTCTATTACCAAGTATTTCATATCTGGTTCGATTTGCCTTTGGGAGATCTGCTGTTTTAATGTACTGTGTTCGTATGAAATTAATTCAAGCACATGTGACACCACCTATATTTCTTCCATATCCTATCCAGAGCACACTACTATAGCCCTGCTCCATTCTGGGCAGTTGTTCAGGTATGTCTTAAGCTCACAAATATTAAACGCTTCCCCTGTAAAGGGTATGGCTCTTGGCTAAAGATATATATTCATTTGACCAAACCGGAGCTACACTGATTAACGATGTATTGCCATTCCATGTGTGAAACCTGTGCATCCCAGGTTAATAATCTAAAATTAAGTTTAGAATAGAAAAACAATCAGGGTCCAGAGGAAATTGAAAAACAGCAGTTCATGTTCACTATTACCACTTCTGAAAATGAATACAACACATTAAGAAGCAATGCTGTATATAACTGCTGTAACAGAGTAATCTAGCAATTTAACACTTTTCTTATTTGGGGAACTGAAGCGCAGGAAACATCATTATGTTTTGCTAATACAGCAGGGCCCCGGGAATACGGAGGCTTCCGTTCCAGGGGCTCGCCGTATAGTGAAAATTGCCGGAAAGCGGATCCGGCAATTTTCAGTTCTGTACATGCACAGAACGGCGTTTTTCACCGTTATGCGCATGCGCGGCCTATGGTCTGCACGTGTAAACCACGGTTTGCGTGCACAGACACCAGTCAGCGCATGCGCGCTGGGCGCAACTGCCCGTTCTGCGCATGCATGACTGGGAATCAAAGATGGCGGCCCCCTTCTCGGTGCCGCCGTATCGGCGGATCGCCGAAAAGCGAAGCGCCGAGAAGCGGGGCCCTGATGTATGTCCCGCTGTCGCATTACCTACACTAAAAATATATGTACGCCCTCTAAACATCAGTACAGAGGGATGCAAGGTTCTTCACATCAGTTAAAGGATAACAGATGAAAAGATCAACAGAGAAGGACTGCTTTGTAGTAAATTGCATCTAAGGCTGCAGCCCCGCTGGCGCTGACCGCGCTCATGCTTGAGAGCGGTGATGTCACCAACTCTCCAAGCATGAGCGCCCGGGTGTCCTGGCTATTTTGAAAGTGCGCTTGGGGGGGGGGGAGGTGTTGCAGGCAAGTTGAGCGCCCTTGAAAGTAACCACGTGAGTGGGGACTTACACATAAAAATTTATGGAAGTAAAAGCGGCAAGCACCACACGCTCAGCGCGGTCAGTGTCAGCGGGGCCGCACCCTAAACAGAACTATGAGAGAGATTCACTAAGCGTCAATGCGGGGGATCACACCCCGATCTGGGGCCTCAGGCAGTAAGCGCCGAAAAGCCGTTTTTCGCAATTTTCTCGCCAATATTGCCTCTCCGATTCAATAATCTTCGATAAGCTCCAAAAATCAGCATTTTTTATTTCCGAAAAAAAGTTTTCGGCAGCCGGGTGCCGATAAGCCACTTTTCGGCACTTATCGGCACTTTTTGAAACGCGCTTAATTCTAGTAGCCCCGATCAGCTTTTCGCTGCTGATCGGCACTCTAGAATTGAGATTTTTACGCCAATCCGTCCCTCCAACTAAAGTAGGCAAGTTGCTGGGGGAAAAGTATCGGCAAGGTCGACATTTAGAAAAAAATCAGGCCCTTTTCCTGCCTGGGATTGATGCTGGGGTCTCTGGAGCTGAAACCCATTAATAGCAGCACCGGAGCCCCCCGGCATGCATCCGAGGCAGGAAAAATGCATTTAAAGCATAGGCAATGAAGGGGTTAACCAGCCGTGCCAGGTTTATTGTGGGTAGCGGGGGTGGGGGAAGGGGGTATTTGGCTCGTGGTGGCTGTTTAGGGCTTGCTGGGGGGTTGCGGGTGGACTTAACCCCTTCATTACCTTAGCGGTTAATACCGCTATGGTCATGAAGGGGTTAAGCCCTCCCACTACCCACCGGCAAGCCCTAAACACCCACCGTTGGGGCTAATAACCACTTCGCCCACCCCTGCTATCCACAATAAAAACAATACACACACAACAGCCCCACAATAAATAAATATTACATCAACAACCCCTATACCCCCTGTAACAGGGGACTTATCCCTGTTCAGTAATGTTCCTTTAATCTAGCAGTGTGGTAGTTAATTACTAAACACCAACTGCCTGATTAGATTGTTTACAAAAAGCCTGCCTTTGAGACAGGAAGTGACTCTCTTTATCTCTGACTGAGAGCTGACCTTTGGAGAGACAGAGCAGAGGTTCTTGAGTCCCAGGAGAGACTGACCAAAAGAAACCCAGATCTCTGGAGCTGACCAGTCTTGAGCTCTGTACAACAGAGCTGATTTCAAGACACAGGGAAAACTACTACACCTGAAGCTGAACCAGGAAGTGAGAAGATTTTCCCTCCAAGAAACAGATAAGACTTTTATTCTTAAGAGACTGCTAATATCTGCTTATTTCATGCTATATGTTTTGGGGGCTGCGAGACATGCTTTACTAAGGGAGATGTGAACTAATTGCATAGGATTTCACTAGAAATACTCCCAAGTGAATGGAAGCTTTGTTCCCCCCATGTGTTTGGATGATTTCCTGATGAAAAGGAAAAGGCACAATAAAGCCTTATTATAATTTCACCTTATAAACGTCTCCAAATTGTGTACCTCTGTGAACGTCCGTCTACATATGGTGTCCGAGGTGGGACAAGAGGTGTCTTTGAAGTTAAAGATTTTTGTGTGAAATATTTTTTTTATGCTTTTTGCCTACAAACCGTCTGAGAAAAAAACCAAAAAAAAAACCCCTCATGCAGCAGAGATTGGAATTAAAGGGATACACACCACTGAAACTTACAAAAACCCAGACGAGACTGCTGAAGTAGCTAAACTTTATTTTGCCTATCACAAACTGTAATATGGTCATTGAAATAGGGGTCTTTGCCTTTCAGCCATAGTCAGGGTTCAAGAAGTGAGTCAGCCCTTGGAAAGGGATAGGTGTTTGTTGTTTTCAAAAGTTTCGCTGAAGCAGTGAATACAGATGGTGACCCACGAGTGGTACTGATTTTGCAGATAAAGGTTGCCACACCACATAGGACTACCAGCTGTGAATGGAGTATATGCAGAAAAGTGTGAAAATTGATACAAGACTGTGCTGAAGCAGGGGAATGTTTAGCAAACCAATGCTGAGTGTAAAATTGCCCTATAGGGGGAAAAAGTGATTTCTGAACTGTGTAAAGTATTTTTTCAAAACCAATTGCTGAATGTTGAGTCACCCTGCCGGGAATGAAAGAAATAGTCCACTGCAAAGAATGTTTTTTTTTCTGCAAGAAAAAAAGTCTGCCTATATATATATCTTGAGAGCAAAAACAGACACCCAAAGTGTGAAGTGTGAATGCCATAATACCGAAAGATGAGACTGAAAATTACTGAACTCAGGCAGAAAACCAAATTCTGTTGCTGAAGTGGGGAGATTGCACCCTGCAAGAAAATGGTGTGAAGCAAATAGACTTTTTTTTACCTAGCAACTGCACATCTTGTATACCTGATAAAAGAAAATGCATGCACAGTACTGCTGATATTGGAAAAAAAATTTTTTATCCAAGAAAGAAAAGTCTACAGAGATGCCTGTGAGAGCTACGACCTCTACAAGCAAAATATGCCCATCTGTAGGACTACCACAATTGGGGGTTCTAGCAAATACAGTGGCAACAGCTGCAATAGCGCCTCCTGAGGTCAGGAAGAAAATTACACCTGATAGCCTAAAAATGGAGGACAAGTTGCAGCGTTCCTGTAATGAACCCTACCCCACAGAAGAGTGGCCCTTCCAGTCCAATAAAGAGGAAGACATCTCTTACGGGGAACCCGAACCGAGTCACACCCACAAAACACCCCAAGAATGGTGGGGGTGCCTGAACTCGGCACGAACAGAAAAGACCGCTCCCTTTGATGACGAATATGATCAACAGGAGACAGAGCGGTAGCAGCAGATCACCGAATATTTCTGTTAGCTAAAGCAACTGCAAGAAAAGCCTGATGTATATAATGAAGCTGCTAAAATTTCAAATGAAGATGGAGACCCCAATATCCCTGAAGGGACGGTGTCATCCAAATCAAAAAGGCGGAAAAAGAAAAAGAAAAGCAGTTCTTCACTTACTGTGGAAGGAACAGACCCGTCCGCAGATCCTGTGGAGGAAAAGGGGGACCGAGTTGCCCTGCAGCCTAGAGAAAATGGAAAATTAGTCCCACGGTTAACCGAATATCCAGAGGGCCCAAGGCAGAAGTCGTGTACCCCAAAAAATGTCTGTCCGGTGCCAACAGTGAGGAACCCTCAACTAGTCATCCCAGGGAAGCGGAGCCGGAACAGTGAGTGACGATCCCTTGACCAGCCCTGAAGACGCCCTGAAAATTGCCAGGCATGACTGTGATCTGCTCTGTGAAGAATTAGGAAGAGAGAGAAAAAATAATGCTGAGCTACAGAAGACTGTGCTCGCAATTTACTCTGCGGCCAAGACCGAATTGGAGGATCTCAAGACTGAGCTAGATACTGCAAAGGCTACTATCTCTGCCATGGATGAAAAGCAGAGCCAATCTGATAAAATGGTGGCTACGCTAAAGCGGAAGTATGAAGAGGCACTGAAGCAGATGACAGTCTTCCAGCAAGAGGTTCACACTCTTCGTATAGAGCTTGATGCCTCACATCATGAGACCAACACCTGCCGCACAGACCTGGAAGTTTCCAGAAAGGAACTACACAGTCTCACTGAGGAGCTGGACATTGCTAAAGAAACTATTGGTAATCTTGGTACAGTTCTCAAAGTCTCTCAGAAGGAGCTTCAGACCCTCAACCTAGAGAAGGAAGTCTCACGCCAGGAGATTGTCATTCTCAAAGCAGATGTGCGTAAATGGAAGGAGGACTGCAAAGAAGCCCTGAAGAATATAGAGACTGAAAAAGGAGAAAGTTCAAGATTAAAAAGAGAAAACTTAAAACTGAAAGAAGAAAATTTTCAGTTAACAGAAGAAGTCAAGGAAAAGTTTGACGCAGAGCACCGACTGCAGAACCAACTGCAAGGTCTGCGTACACACCTCCAGTATGCTCAGGAGAAGCAGCAAACGCTACAGGAAGAAAAACTGCAGGCTGCTAAAGAGGTACAAGCGCTGCAGGAACGTCTGAATACCCAGTACGTCCCCACAGAGCAGTATGAGGAGCTAAAGGCCACGCTGCATGTCTTCAGAGCATCGTTGGAAGCGGAGCTTCGATACCAGGTGACTCTGTATGAGAGGGAGCGTGAAAAGGCTCAGAAACTGGAGCAAGAGCTGGAGAGACAGAGAGACTGTTCCATTCCCTTGAGTCAGTACACCAAAGAGAAAACAGACGCAGCGGCAACCTTGACGACAAAAAATACAGAGCTCCAGAATATGAAGGAGACTCTGATACAGATTCCTCCAATACGGAAAAAGGTATTGGCTCTGCTCAAGCACCAGTATCCCACAGTAACTAATGCCCGTAAGGACAAGGATACAGTGAGAGTTGGGGACTCCACGCAACTTCAAAACAAAATTACGAAGTTTGAGCCACCAAGAAAGCACTAGCCAAACCTACAGCTGCCCAACAGGCAACAAACAGAGGTAGGAGTGCAGAATCAAAGCCAGAAGAATCCTTAGCTGAAGAAGCTGAACTGGCGACTCCGTGGTGTGGAGAAGCTGCAGAAAGACCACTTCAAGAGCAGAAAACTCTAAGGGCTAGTCCTAACTGCTCTACAACTGTTGCCATACACTTTGTCTACAAAAAGAGGAGTGCCCGACGCAACAGAAATGTCAAGACCGTGCACGCGATAAAAAGACTTTACGTGGAAAAAGTCCTCCTCGAGCGACTGAGGAGTGCTGATCTCAAGCATCTTCGGGAGGAGACAACAATAAACTGGAGAAAGGGCTCCAATCCCAGCGGGACAGAGGGTTCTCTTCCTCCATCCACTCTCATTCAAGTCACAGAGATATCTAGAATGAGAGTGGAAGGATGGGCTTTGGCCGTGGTAAGCCCGAGCTTCCCACAAACAGGGGAGGTATGTAACAGGGGACTTATCCCTGTTCAGTAATGTTCCTTTAATCTAGCAGTGTGGTAGTTAATTACTAAACACCAACTGCCTGATTAGATTGTTTACAAAAAGCCTGCCTTTGAGACAGGAAGTGACTCTCTTTATCTCTGACTGAGAGCTGACCTTTGGAGAGACAGAGCAGAGGTTCTTGAGTCCCAGGAGAGACTGACCAAAAGAAACCCAGATCTCTGGAGCTGACCAGTCTTCAGCTCTGTACAACAGAGCTGATTTCAAGACACAGGGAAAACTACTACACCTGAAGCTGAACCAGGAAGTGAGAAGATTTTCCCTCCAAGAAACAGATAAGACTTTTATTCTTAAGAGACTGCTAATATCTGCTTATTTCATGCTATATGTTTTGGGGGCTGCGAGACATGCTTTACTAAGGGAGATGTGAACTAATTGCATAGGATTTCACTAGAAATACTCCCAAGTGAATGGAAGCTTTGTTCCCCCCCTGTGTTTGGATGATTTCCTGATGAAAAGGAAAAGGCACAATAAAGCCTTATTATAATTTCACCTTATAAACGTCTCCAAATTGTGTACCTCTGTGAATGTCCGTCTACACCCCCTATCATACAGTACATATATGCACAGCAATGATACTATAGGCGGGCGGTGGCCCTCGAGTGTTACCTGCAGTACCAATTCTGTGCCCCCCCAAAATAATTTCAAAACACATAAATACTTATAAATAAATACACCCCCCCCCTAACACATACAGTATAGTAATGGGCACAATTACTATTATCCACAAATGGATAATGGTGCATTTGCCCATTTAAAATACATAAAGAACAATAAATACATATTGCACTAACCCTTGTCCGGCTGCCACGATGAAGGCCATCCTAACTTTCATCACCGTCCATGCCCTCCACCGATGCTGAAAAACATAAACAAGAATTAAAACAGCCAATGTAATGTCTCCTAACCCCTTTATCACCTTAGCGGTTATTAACCGCTACAGTCATTAAGGGTTAATCCACCCTCACCCACCACTCGGGAGGCCTAAATACACTACCCACAATCTACCCCGTGAGGCCTAACCACCCTCACCCACTACCCTGGCGGGAGGCCTATCCACATACCCTTGGGACCAATACCCCCTTCCCCCATCCCCAGTACCCACAATAAAAACAATACACAGCCCCACAATAAACATCATTATATGTATTAAATACGTAACCCACCCCCTGTGCCCCCCATAAATACATGATGTATTATTTTACATACAGGGTTAGTACCCCAGGCCCACGGGAGTCCCCGTGGCCCTGATGGGTGTCCGTAAGCCTCACAGTAGCCCAGCACAAGGTTTCAAACTGGGTCTGGAGGCCTACGGGTGGTCCCCGCCAGGCGCCGTTGTCATCCAGGTGGTCTCCGTGGGTCACCACGGGCCACAATGGGGTCTCCACGGGTAGGCCAGCGGGTGTCTGGGTGTTAGGATGTGCTCACCACAAACGAGACGGGACCGCGGTGCTGAGGTGGGATAGGAAATAACGCCACCCACAGCCACGAGGGCACGTCTTGATTGAAGTGTGGTCTGGGATTCCGGATCGGGGTAGGAGAGGTACGGTAGGTAGAGGGGCCGTTAGCCAAGTCCGGGGTAAGAGAGAGGGACGTTGTAGTTTACCGTAAGCCAGGATCGGGATGCCAGAGGTGCGGAGAGTCGTGTAGCTGTAAGCCGAGTTCGGGATGCCAGAGGTACAGGTAGACGTAGCGGAAGCCGGTTCAGTTCACGAGGAAGTCTGCGGAATAGACTAAGGAGGCAGAGAATGGTGAGAACAACTGGTTCTATGCTCAGCCAACGAGTCAGTGACTCTGCAGGGTATATATAGGAGAGAGGAACCAATAGCAGCGCAGCAAGGTAGGGGTGTGTGGAAAGGCCAGGTTACAGCAGGTATAGGTCCAGAAGGAGTCCCAGGGGAGGAGCCATAAAGCCCAGCAGCCTGGCTGAGTTTGGTGGTAGCCATCAAAAGAGGCGCTGTGCCTTTAAGAGGCGGGAGCGCCTCAGTGTGGCCGCGCCTCCGTGAGGCAGTGCCATCGGCTGCGTGCGCGGACCCACGCCCTGCTCTGAGAGCAGAAGAGGAAGGAAGATGTGCGCGCGCGCATAGAGGGAAAAGCTGACGGAGGCTTGCCTCCGGAGTCCACGTGTGCCGCGGGAGACCCAAATGGAGCTGCAGGTAAGTGAGGAGCACGCCGAGAGCGGCGTGGCTCCAGAATCCTCACACTGGGGGGGCCCGGGTCAGACCAACAGGTGTCTGAGGGGCCTCGGGTGGTTCCCACAGGAGTCTGGGGGCCCTTGGGTGGTCCCTATGGGTCTGCAGTGCCCCCACAGCACATGTGGGGCCACCGGTTCTTCCCCGCAGGTGTCCCCCGTGGACCCGGCAGCCTTTTACCCGTGATAAGTCTGAGGAGACCTCAGGTGGTCTCCAGAGGTCCCCGCAGACCTAAGGAAACAACCCCGTATGTAAAAAAATAAACCTGTCCTATACATTAAATACATCCAACCCCCCCCCCCAAACACATACAGTACAATAATGTGCAAAATAACTATTATCCAGATATGGATAATAGATTATTTGCCCATTATTAAACACATTAACTAGCATAATAAAATAAATAAAGTTCTACTAACCTCATCAATATGAAGCCACTTCGCCAGCAAATTCCCTGTGTCCTCCGTTGCCAACAAAAATCATAGCCAATACATTGCAATTACATTCTGATATCAATTAACCCCTTAATCACCTTATCGGATAATAACCGCAAAGGTAATTAAGGGGTTAAGCCACACTGGCCCGATACCCACCTTCACCCATTCATTTGTACAGTGGCTTCATCATGCAACTATATATATACATACACATGATTAACCAATATACAAAGAAATTATTAAGGGTTAACAAAAACATGCACAAATAAAAATACCACTTCTCCATATCAATACATCACCTTGCATATGAAAATTACAATATTATATAGCCACAGTAAAACAAAATCCTATTTCCTAATAAAATTATTCTCATCTTCCAATCAATTTCATCAAATGCCAATCAAAACATTGAATTTACATTGTATACATGATGCATAAAATCTGTGCACCATGTACACTCTGCCAATCAATGTTACTGTAACAATAAAATATTCCAAACAAAATACAATGAAATCCAAACAAGTATACTATTTAAACAAAGCAAGGCAACAGAAATAAATTACCATTAATTAATCAAATCCCAAAACAATTAAAATATCATCCAAATCAATTACACAATTAACTATTTTAATCGTTAAACAAAACTATTCTCCAAAACAGTTACCATCTGACAAAATATAAGTACCAAAAATAATCCACTATAAAAAAGCAAGCCTCTAAAAAAATTTCTAAAAGAGGCACAACTTCCCAAATTGAGCAGAGTGGAGAGAGTTGCGTTTCAGGGGGACTTTATGCTAGAGGAGCTAGCTGAGGTAATAAAATCACTAAAGCCAGCCAAGGCTCCAGGGCCAGATGGCTTCTCAAATTTATATTATAAAAAATATCTTAAAATCCTAGCTCCGCACTTACTGAAATTATTTAATGAAATTCTCGCAGGGACCTCCTTCCCAGCTCAAATGCTCCAGGCATCAATTTTACTGATCCATAAACCTGGCAATGACCCGGTAGATTGTAAGAGCTACCGGCCCATCTCCCTGATTAATTCAGACATAAAAATCTTCTCTAAACTATTAGCCAGCAGGGTGGGTATCGTCCTTCCCAGGTTAATTCACCCGGATCAGGTGGGGTTTATCGGAGGCAGGCAAGTAACAGACAATACCAGACGGATAATAGATTTAGCAACAAAGAAAAGGTTAGAAGCGCAGTCAGTATAGGGTTGAGGTCAAACTATATAACTTTATTAAAACATCTAGTCCCAGGGCAGAACCTCTAGGACAACAACAGCATAAGAATTAATGTATATAATATTATTAAAAAAAGAAAAAACTATGTGGTTGAAGCTGTATGTGCAATTGCACTTGATGGGTCTCCAAGGGGTTAAAAACGGGAGTAGCCTGATGATAAATCTCAGTCCTGCAATCTGTGCACTGCCCGGGCAGATTTGGGAAAAAAGGAGGGGGTACCCCAGGGCTGAGGCAATGCTAAAAATGCTCACCCTTAATCCACTTTGATATGTTGGTGTCCCGTAATCCTCCTTGCTCCTAAAATTTGCTCCGTAGCAAGCTGTTCAGATGCGCTGATTGCGCTTGGTAGCAGACAGCCCTCCGGGTGTCCGGGTCTGATGTCACTTCCGGCTGTGACGCACAGACCCTTCCCGGTAGTCTCTGGGCTTCGTCTGTCAGCTCTCCTCCTCCTTCAAGTTGCCGATCACCAGGCAAACAGGTTGCGATCAGCTGGAGCCCAACGTGTGATGTCAGCAACAACTCCACTGTACTGAATGGTAGCAACACCCTATTGCTCCTCCTCCTACGCGTTTCACCAAAGGGCTTCGTCAGGGATATCCTTGCACCAGTGCCTTCTTAATTTATAGCCATGTTGATTACATTGACACAATATAATGTGATAAAAGGCTTACATAATGATTCAATAAAGCCATTATTTTAAAGGACTGGTGCTCATGATACAAATGACTGGTTCATGTCACAAAAAACACTACTTAAACAAAAAACATAAAAACAAAAAAGAAAATAATTGCAATGTATATTAAAATTATGAGTCCAGCAGGTCTAAATGAAGAATTGGATCTTTTAGCTTTTCAGTAACTTTTATCTGTCTCATTAACCATTTATTGTTTAATATTAAGAGTGTCTCTATGTTGAATTGATTTTAAGATGTTCTAAATTGTATCCACAAGTGTTTAATATATTATCTATCCATTTTATGCATTGATTGATTTTTTTTTTTGTTTTTTTTATTGTTGTAATAATGAAATTAGTGAGTCATTTAAGTATACATATATTTGAGGGTTATACAAGGTGTTTTATTTATTTATTTAAATTATCATAATACATATTAAGGAAGTCATTTGTTTTTACAAATACGAACACCAAAAAATCCACAATAGAATACAAGTTTAAATAATATTTTATTAACCAATTTTTAGATTTGTAAACATTTTAATATACATTGCAATTATTTTCTTTTTTGTTTTTATGTTTTTTGTTTAAGTAGTGTTTTTTGTGACATGAACCAGTCATTTGTATCATGAGCACCAGTCCTTTAAAATAATGGCTTTATTGAATCATTATGTAAGCCTTTTATCACATTATATTGTGTCAATGTAATCAACATGGCTATAAATTAAGAAGGCACTGGTGCAAGGATATCCCTGACGAAGCCCTTTGGTGAAACGCGTAGGAGGAGGAGCAATAGGGTGTTGCTACCATTCAGTACAGTGGAGTTGTTGCTGACATCACACGTTGGGCTCCAGCTGATCGCAACCTGTTTGCCTGGTGATCGGCAACTTGAAGGAGGAGGAGAGCTGACAGACGAAGCCCAGAGACTACCGGGAAGGGTCTGTGCGTCACAGCCGGAAGTGACATCAGACCCGGACACCCGGAGGGCTGTCTGCTACCAAGCGCAATCAGCGCATCTGAACAGCTTGCTACGGAGCAAATTTTAGGAGCAAGGAGGATTACGGGACACCAACATATCAAAGTGGATTAAGGGTGAGCATTTTTAGCATTGCCTCAGCCCTGGGGTACCCCCTCCTTTTTTCCCAAATCTGCCCGGGCAGTGCACAGATTGCAGGACTGAGATTTATCATCAGGCTACTCCCGTTTTTAACCCCTTGGAGACCCATCAAGTGCAATTGCACATACAGCTTCAACCACATAGTTTTTTCTTTTTTTAATAATATTATATACATTAATTCTTATGCTGTTGTTGTCCTAGAGGTTCTGCCCTGGGACTAGATGTTTTAATAAAGTTATATAGTTTGACCTCAACCCTATACTGACTGCGCTTCTAACCTTTTCTTTGTTGCTATGTACCTAGCAGGGACTGGAGGTTCCCTGTTTTAAAGAAGCTGCTTCACCTATTGGGTAGTGTTTGTCTCACTCATATATACATCTCCTTTTGCAATACCCTATACGCACCGGACTGGTTCATGTCACATGTGTTTTTTTTTTTGTTTGTTTTTTATATATATATTTTTTTGTTTTTTATAAATATTTCATCGTTAATCTTGCTCATTGCCCATATCAAGAGTAACACCCCATCTGGCGCATTATTATTGTTCTTTTTTGTAGGATAATAGATTTGATCGATCTGGCTAAAAAACAGAACATCCCGTTAATGATATTAAGTCTGGATGCGGAGAAAGCCTTCGATAGGATAGACAGGCCCTATCTAAGAGAAACATTAAGAGTGTTTGGCTTTGAAGGATGCGTACTGGAGGCCATATTAGCTTTATACAACGGCCCTACAGCGAGGGTAAGACACCAGGGCTTCCCCTCAGAGCAATTTAATATTTGTAGCGGGACTAGGCAGGGGTGCCCCTTGTCCCCCCTGTTATTCGCCCTATGTATAGAACCTCTGGCGGCACACATCCGCTTAAGCCCAGATATTTCAGGGATAGATGTAAAGGACCAATCCCACAAAGTGAGATTTGACGCTGTCAAAACCACTGACCTCTCTGCCCAATGTCTTTGAGATTCTGGCAAAAATTCAATCAAATTTCGGGGTTTAAAATTAATCAGACCAAATCAGAAGCCCTCAACATAAATCTACCACGACCGGTAGAGAAATTAATTGAGATAAACTTTAATTTCAAATGGCAAGACTCCTCTATCAAATATTTAGGAGTATACATTACTAAAGATTATAAATCCCTATACAAAGCCAATTACCCCAAGCTGTTTCAGACTCTAAGAGAGGATTTCAGGGTATGGGCATGGTATGGCATTTCCTGGTTTGGGAGAATCCACAGCATAAAAATGAATCTCCTACCAAAGGTGCTTTATTTGTTCCAGACCCTGCCGGTACCTATAGTTCAGGCTGACATTCTCTCCTTACAGTCTAGAATACTGAATTTTATTTGGCATAACAAAAGCCCGCGAATTGCGAAAAGCATCCTAAAATGACCAACTACGAGAGGAGGATTGGCGGTACCTTGCATGTTGGCATACTATAAAGCAGCCCAATTGAGCCAAATTGTCCAGTGGCACTCAGACCCGTCCTTGCGGAGATGGGTGGCACTGGAAAGAGACTGCTGTGCACCAGTAGAGTTGCACAACTTAATCTGGCTACCCAAAAGATGTGGAAACACAGTAAGGATGCTGCTGCAGGCCGTGGCGAACTCTCTAGCGGATTGGGGGAAAACTAAATTTAGACATAATCTAACAACTAAACAATCCTTGATGACCCCGTTATTAAAAAACCCGGATTTCGCTCCGGGGATGCTCAGTAATAATTTTATAATTTGGACACAGTCGGGATACAACCGATTGAAAGATCTGGAGGGGAGGAAATTTTTTAAAACTTTCACACAAATGAAATCAGAAAAAGTGTTACCAAACACTGAACTATTTCGATACCTCCAGATCAGAGCTTTTTACGACAAATTCCCAATTCGGCCAGCAAGAACCAATTTCGAGCAGCTGTGTTCTAGAGAGACGGACACAAGGGGACTTACCTCTTGGATGTACAGGGAAGTGATCTGTCCTGAGAGGACTGATGAACCATGACTTAATTACATGACGAAATGGGGGACAGATTTAGGGGAGACACTAGAAGATGAAGACTGGGATCACATCCTGCAAGCTGCAGCCAAAAGCTCAATCTGTTCAACGTTAAAGGAGAACGTATATAAGGTCCTGATGCGCTGGTATCACACCCCACTAAAACTCTCTAAATTTGTCAAAGGATACTCCCCACTCTGCCCAAAGCAGTGTGGGAAGACAGCTGACTTAAAACATATGCTGTAGTCTTGCCCGAAGGTGGTCCCGATTTGGGAAAACATTAGGGAATGGATACGAAGGATACTCAATTTGGAGATCCCCCTGGATCCGTGGCTCTTCCTCCTGGGCAGGCGGACCCAGGGATTGTCAAAGGCGGCACTCAAACTGGTTGCGCATTTTGCAACCGCCACTAGATGCGAGATCGCAGAAAGATGGAAACAAAATGAATTACCAGCAATCCCCAGAATAAGGAACAGAATTTGGCTCGTTTGCCAGATGGAACAGCTGACTAGTTGGGTCAATGACACTGGCTTAAATTTTCTAAAAGTCTGGGCGCCGTGGCTTGCCCAGACAGATATCCCCGGGATAGATGCCAGTACAATCTTGCATTAATAAATATAAATGCGTTCTCCGGTAACTAAGCAGGACCCACGACTACATAGCTACGAGACAGGTAGGATCCCCCCCCCCGTGACCAGGTGATGCGGGAACAAAGCAAATAAAGCGAAGACCAGATCAACGCAGCGGATGAGGCAACTGTCAGCAGATCCCGGGCCTTTCCGCCTCGTCTCCCCCTTCCCTCTTCGTCTGTACCCTCTGTTGTTGTGTCTTGGTCTAGTAGGTCACGTCTGTCCCGTCTGTCCTGTCCTGTGAGTAATTGTGGTATGTCCAGTAATGAACACGTCCGAACACCATCCCAGGGGATACGGGGTTGGTCTTATATACCTATATGTGTATTTTG
Organism: Ascaphus truei; assembly: GCF_040206685.1. Classification (NCBI taxonomy): domain Eukaryota; kingdom Metazoa; phylum Chordata; class Amphibia; order Anura; family Ascaphidae; genus Ascaphus; species Ascaphus truei. The sequence goes on along the minus strand of NC_134485.1, from coordinate 400,852,915 downwards.
GAGCGATACAGTGGTCTGTGTCATATTGTAAGAATTGTATAACCAAATAAAAATCTTAAGTTGAAAAAAAAAAAAAGCAAGCCTCACCCTGACCTAAAGTACAGCATACAACACCAAAAATTACATCTATGTAAATACAAATTACATTACACACACATGAAAGCATAGCAACATAGCAAAATACATTTTAAATACTGCAAAACAAGCATTTCCAACAAAATCATTTCTTACCCTGTATGTATATATCAATCTAGACATACATACATACATACAGTGGCAAGAAATGATCTTAAAAAAAAAACCTATCACATGTTAAAAAAAAAACAAAAAAACATGTACAGTAGAGGCAACGCTTATTCTAACATTTGCTTTAAACTAGCCGGGTTACATTCAGGGTATGTGCTGGATATGTTCTGGGCTAGTTTGAGGCATGTTTAAGGCATTTCTGCATTGACTAACGACCCATAGGATTAACACACTAGGGATCCCTGGCATTACAATTCAGTTTGAATGGGACTGCCAGGGACCCCCACTGTTAATCTGATAGGCCATTAATCAATGCAAAAATGCTGGGGCTAGTTTAAGGAAATGTATTCAGAATGTACCTGGGTGTACCTGGGTCTTTTGGGGAATTGCCACTGGTTTTTGTTAGAATAATCGCTGCCTCTACTGTATAAGTTAAAAAAAATACATTTCTTTTGTTCACTTACCATTACTTGACCCACTCACCGACTCCCGTTGAACCGCTTACTCTCGAACCAATCCACGCAAAGGAACCCATAAAATAAAAAACCATAAAATAATAAACCATAAAATAATAAACCATAAAATAATAAACATATAGAAAAAAAGGAATATCGGCGCCAAAAATTAAATGTCATTTAAAGGAAATCCAAACCATAACAGTGTGCAGTCCAACTGAAGTCCTTGAATGAACTGATGGAGTGAAGGTGAACTGATGATTCTCATCAAAAATGCAGTGCAATATATATGAAAAAGAGAAAAGGGAAAAAGATTATGGTGCAGTATGTCAATGCAAACATAAAACATAACACATGACAAACATGACAGATAAAGACAACACTAGCAAGGCTATATAATTATTAAAAAGCTATTAAAAAGCTATTTATTAACAACTACTATAGCTGGGTGTGGGAGGATGAATAGCAGACACCTATCCGGAGGGGAAAAATTGTAACCCTACTCACAGAACGTTTGATGTATGCAGGCAGTAAAACTGGATTCACATGGATGTTACACCAAAGATGGCGACCGGAGCTTTCTCACGGGCGTCTCCATGTGGAGAGGATGGTAGGTTGAAGCACACGAGTCACACGAACTCCAGGACTTCCGGGCGGATGTGACGTTACGCCCTAAGGCACTCCCGATGTCCTTCTCTCACTTCTCGCACCCCACGGCTCAAACAGCTGCTGTACAACGTCCTCCACAGACCAAAACTCAGCTTCTAGGATACAAAGAATCTTCCCGACGCGTTTCATGCGCATGCGCACACTTCTTCAAGGGATGTGACTACCCCTAGGGCTTCATTGTATAAACACACACTCCATGCTTTCAATTGGCTAATTACTTAACCAGAATTGTCTTAACCCCGTAATTGCCAGAATAAGGGTAGCACAATAACAAGCCTAGCTAGATATAACAAGAACAACAAAACATGACAACATTAATACATACAAACATTAAAACATTTAAAAATTGATAAAAAATAAATAAATAAAGAATGAAGTTCTCCTAAAATAATCTCAATATATTATAAAAGAGTTCGAAGTCAATGTTCAACCCTCTCGGAGAGAGTGTTTTCAATTCATAAATCCAGTATGCTTCACGCATACTGGCATGATTAAGTCTGCTCCCCCCTTGTGGATTGACATTGACCTCCTCAATAGCCTGACACCGCAAACCTATAGGGTTTTGTTGTGACACAGAAGAAAATGGTGAGAGACACTATGTATGACCAGTCCCTTTCTGATATTATATACGTGCTCATAGATACGTCTCTTAAAAGTTCTCCCTGCTCTGCCAATATACTGCAGGCCACAGGGGCATTGAAGCAAGTATATTACAAATGTCGATTGGCAGTTTATAAATGTTTTAATGGGATAGCTTCTAGAGGTAACAGTGGATGTAAAATGTCTAGCATTCATACTAAAGGAACAGGCCACACATTTCGTGCAAGTGAAGAAACCCTTTAAACTCCCTGTCTTTTTCTGTTTTTGTTGCCTCACAGGGCAGCTGGGGGCTAGTTTAGATTTTAAGTTATTAGCCTTTGTGAATATGATGTTTGTTTTTTTTGGGAGAATATCCACCAAAACTTCATCTTTCAACAAAATAGGCCAATACTTGTTTATAATTTGTTTAATCTTTGGTGCCATCTCGTTATACTGAGTAACAAATGCAACTTGTTTGTTACACCTCTCTGTCGTGTCCTTTCTCTTATTATTATATTTAAGCAAAGTATCCCTCTGTATATTATTAACTTGTTCATACGCCTCATCTATGAGACTCTCTGGGTACTTTCTTGTAATAAATTTATTTTTTAGGTCTTTTGCCTGTGTCTTAAAAGTCTCATCTTCAGAGCAGTTGCGTTTAAGATGCACCAACTGACCCTTCGGAATATTCCTTAGCCACTGGGAGTTATGCTGGCTATCTGCACGTACATAGTTATTAGCCTGTACTGGCTTAAAAAAGGTCCTCGTGTGCAGTGTGTTATTGCTAATATAAATGTGAAGGTCCAAAAAATCAATGTGCTCAGTGCTATAATTACAAGTGAATTTCAGGTTGTGATGATTTTGATTTATATAAGTGCAAAAAACATCCAGTGAACTTTGGCTACCTGACCAAACAAAAAACACATCATCAATGTAGCGCCGCCAGAGCACGAGGTTGGCCCCTAGTGGACAGTTGTTCCAAATGGACTCCTCTTCCCAACTGTCCATGAATAGATTGGCATAACTAGGAGCAAACCTCGTGCCAATAGCGGTACCACACTTCTGAATATAATAGTGAGAATTAAAAGTGAAATAATTGTGCGTCAAAATAAACCAAATGCTATCCACCAAAAAAATCCTTTTATTAAGTGAATAATTACTTACCTTTTCCAACTTACGAGACACGGCTTGGCAGCCTAGTTGATGATCAATCACAGTGTATAAAGATGTGACATCAGCCGTGGCTAATATATACCCAGGCTGCCATTTAAGGTCTTTTAAAATTTGTAATACATGTGTCGTGTCTCGCAAATAGGATTGGACACCAGTGACAATAGGTTGAAGGTGATGGTCAATAAATTGGGAAAGATTAGAAGTGAGAGAAGAAATACCCGAAATAATAGGTCTACCAGGGGGTGCAGTTAAATTTTTGTATATTTTAGGTATGAAGTAAAATAAAGGTGTGCGGGGAAACTGAATAGACAAAAATCAAACTCATCCTCACATATAACCCCACTATCTAAGCCAGTAGTCAGCAGAACCCCCAGTTTGGTCTTAAAGTGTACAAGAGGGTCGGCGGTAAGGGGGAGGTATGTGGTCTTATCTCCCAATAATCTCATGGACTCCTGTATATAATAATCCTTGTCCATCACCACAATACCTCCACCCTTATCTGCGGATTTAATGACTATTGAGTCATTCTTTTCCAAACTGGAGACAGCTTCCTTCTCTTGGACATTAAAATTGTCGTGTTTGTATCTGTCATGTTTGTCATGTGTTGTTAGTCTGTTATGTTTTATGTTTGCATTGACATACTGCACCATAATCTTTTTCCCTTTTCTCTTTTCATATATATTGCACTGCATTTTTGATGAGAATCATCAGTTCACCTTCACTCAATCAGTTCATTCAAGGACTTCAGTTGGACTGCACACTGTTATGGTTTGGATTTTTTTTAAATGACATTTAATTTTTGGCGCCGATATTCTTTTTTTTCTATATGCTTTTGACTGACTGTACTGTCAGTATTTGTCTGGCTACCAGTGTTTTTTTATAATTCACCTTTTAGTGTATTAGGTATATATTTCTATTGTTTTGTAGCGCTGTTTTGCACCGTCTTTGTTTTGCTATAAAATAATAAACAATAACAATCCATGGGTCTTCTATTTGTAATCCATCTTCATCTGTATTCTTCTTTCTTGTATCTTCTTCCGCTCTCTTCCGGGGTCTTCTTCTCTTCTTCGACCACGCCCTGGTCTTCTTTCTTCTGCAGGAGGTCCTTCCTCCTCGGCGTCTGCCTTCAAAATGAGACGACATAGGCTTTTATAGGCCTATGACGTCATATTTTCATCATATGGTTCCCACGGCCCTGATTGGGCCGTGAAAACCATGTGATTTGGGGGGAAAATAATAATTTTGATGACGTCATTTAAAGGTAATGACGCCAGCCAATCAGAATGGCTGTGCTTCAATTGCCTTTAAGATGACGTCATGAAAAGAAAGATGGCGGGCCTCACATGGTACCGTAGCAAATCAGAGCGTGGGAATGAAATCCCAACTCTGATTGGCTGAAGTACCATGTGACAGGCTTTGGATGACGTCATATCTGTTTTCTACAAAGCCTCTGTCACATGGTATAATAGAGCCAATCAGATTTGGGATTTTGGGGGGTACAGGGGGTGGATTATGTATTTAATATGTGGGTAGGCCTCCCGCCTGGGTAGTGGGTGAGGGTGGTTAAGCCTCACGGGGTGGGGGGGGGTAGTGGGGGAGGGTGTATAGGCCTCTCGAGTGGTGGGTGAGGGTGGGTTAACCCCTTTATGACTAAAGCGATTAATGACCACTAAGGTGATTAAGGGGTTAGGGGACATTACATTGGCTTTTGTTATTCTTGTTTATGTTTTGCAGAAACAAAAGGGGCCATGGACGGTGATGAAGATGAGGATGGCCTTCATCGTGGCAGCCGGACATGGGTGAGTGCAATATGTATTTAATGTATTTATTGTTCTTTATGTATTTTAAATGGGCAAATTCACTATTATCCATATGTGGATAATAGTAATTTTGCACATTACTATAGTGTATGTGTTGGGGGGGGGTGTATTTATTGAAAAGTATTTATGTGTTGTTTAATTTTTTTGGGGGGGGCACAGAATTGGTACTGCAGGCCTACGGGGAACACCCGAGGGACCCCCCCGGCCTATAGTATCATTGCTATGCATCCCAAAAAAATAGTATATGTAATGGGGGTATAGGGGTTGTTGGGGGCACATGGGGTGTATGTTGTTTATTGCAATGTTTATTGGGGGCAATTGTCCCCAATAAACATGCTATTATGCCTTAACCCCTTCATTGCCTTAGCGGCTATCCGCTATGGTAATGAAGCAGCATTAATGTATTTTAATAATATTGTGCGGGAGCAGGGGGCTCCTGAGCTGAACCGCATTGATTTCTGGCTCAGGGACCACCTGCTTCCCGAGTTACAGGCCCCAGTATGGGGCATTGGTGCCAGTGTCGCCGCCATCTTTATAGCGGGCACGACGCGTATGGGATGCTCTAAAGATGGCGGCGACACTGGCACCCGATGCCTCATACCGGGGCCTGTAACTCGGGAAGCAGGGGGTCCCTGATCCAGAAATAAATGTGGTTCAGCTCAGGGCACCCCCTGCTCCCGTACACTATTATTAAATATACATTAATGCTGCTTCATTACCATAGCAGATAGCCGCAAAGGTAAGGAATTATTCTTTATTGATATGTGTGTTTTACTCATAGTGTAGATGTGCAGAGGGTCTCCGGAGCTGAACCGCTTTGGTTTTAGGTCCGGGGACCCCCTGCTTCCCGAGATACAGGCCCCTTCATGGGGTGCCGGTATCCCTCTGCTTTGTCTATATTTCGCGGTCACGTGATCGGGACATTTCAATGCAGAGGGATACCGGCACCTCATAAAGGGGCCTGTATCTCGGGAAGCAGGGGATCCCCGGACCTGAAACCAATGTGGTTCAGCTCCGGAGACCCCCTGCACATGTACACTATCAATAAAAATTGATTGCAAATATTTTTTATTTTGCCAATGTTTGCGCAGAGAGAGCGGTGGATTTCTCTCTGCTGCAGACACATCTTGGCAGGGGACGGCGTATCGCCAGGTTATCGGCAGGCAGACTGTCTCGCCACCGGCTACTCGGCATGTTGCTTTCGCAGTGATTCGCCAGGGATTCGGCCATTCCTGCATACTGCGAGGGCAACACGCCAAAATCATGCCGATATTGAACCCCTGCCGAGAGTGCTTTTTTGGTGGTTACTGCATCGAGCCCCTGGTGCTAACTGCCAATTACGTCAATGGCAAATACCAGATCGGTGTGATAATGGCAAATACCAGATCGGTGTGATATCCTACAGCGGTGCTTAGTGAATTCCAGCCTACATGGGGTTGTACAGACATACTCAGTATTAATATATAGTGACAATTACTGTAGTGCAATATTTTCATGGGGAATAAAATGGTTCTCCTGTGCATTCATTGCTGTATTCAAAGTCAGTGTGTTTTCTTCATTACTTGTCTTTTAGTCTCACTATGAACAAGTCTCAGCCGCTAGGTTTAAATGAAAAAAAAAACACTCCAGTATTGATCACTAAATCAGGTAATTTGCAGAGTGTCTGGAACAAAGAAGCTAAGAAATTAAATGGCTAAACCCCGGCCCGAGTCATTTCTCAGTGGACAAGTATGTAAATATTAATTACTGAAAGGAGGTCAGAGGATTAAGCTGTATATGACACTGCAGATCTTGCAGCACTTCACAACTACTTATTGCAGATAGGGCAGTCAGCCAGTTTAACAAAATCACTTACTGGTGCTAATTTCTGCTGTTAAATGTGGATCAATCCTAGTCAGGTTAACAAGTAATTGTCACTTGAAAGTACATTTAATAAAACTCAGAGAAAAGGGAACATCTCAACGTTTGTTAATGGCCTGGTTGGAAATAACACATGCTTTTATTTTAGAGTTACCACTCACAGTTACCAGGCATTGTTAACCCTATCACTGCAAGAGTGGTCAGTAATGCATTGTAATGTATCATATGGTTTCACCAACAGCACTGCTGTCCCCATTGCAGCAAAGGGCTTAAGAAACTCTTTTTGGGATTGAATTTTTTTTCTGCATTGGTTCAATCATTCCACAAGCTGAAATAACGTCGAAATATTGAAGTACTACGTTTCCTCCACAGATGTTGACACACTACTTTACAATTATACTTCAGATGCATGCATGTAGTGATCATTTGGGCCTATTCATTAAACTGGGAGAATTGCGTTGATGTGAGGAAAAGGACATTGGATTTCGCCATATTCATGGTCAACACATGCGGAATATGGCAGGACACGATTTGGTTCTGGCTGGACAAATCCTTGCAGGATGCAAATGAGGAAATCTCGCAAAATGAAGTATTCACATACTATTCAAATAGGTGTGAAATTGCATTTTGCACTGACATTTTTGGCAGTGTTCTCACCTCCTCCAATTAGTTAAACAGAGGCAAATTCTGCATATAAAGAGAACAAAAAGAGTGCTCTGCTGGAAACAATAATCTGTGAAAATCAGGAACCCTTCCAAGGTGCAAATGATAAGGCTGAGGCCCCGCTGCGGTTGACGGCGCGCGCGGCCACGTGCGTGCGGGCCACCAGCCCCTTACCTGATATGAGTTTGTCCCCGCTGCTTCCTTCAGACAGGGCTGACATTGTGCTGTGACGCGTCAGCCTGCCGGAGCTACCAGCTCCTTGTATTTTGCAGTGCTGATGTGTCACGTGGTGCACGAGTCAGCCAATGAAGGGAGGAGGGAATGAGGGGAGGAGGAAGGAGCTACGGGAGGGAGGCGGCTTGGGAGGGTCACACAGACCAGTGCATCCTCTTGGGAGGCACAGAGTATCTGGGAACGAAAGGGGGGGGGGTGATTATTAACCTTTTCTCTGGTAGAACACGCGTGTGAGAAGGGACACGTTGATAAATCCGGTTCTGTTTTCACCCCGTTAACTTTGCACCCGGGACACTGATCAATGACCCCCCCCCCACAATCCAGTATTTGGCAACGCCCCCCCCCCCCCAGCGTGCATCACAGTTCACTGCAGACCGCAAATCGTGGTGCAGTGAGTTGCACGTGCTGCCGGCAAGCAAGGTAGCCATGCGGATGCGTGCAGCGGGGCCTCAGCCTAATATATTTTTGAAAATTAATATTTACCTTAAATATCACTGATCATGGTGCAAATTTACTAAAAGTAGGATGTGTCAGAAAAATAAATTGTGTAGAAAACAGTGCAAAAAATAAAAATATTGAAGAGTGTCCTCATAAATGTTAAAAAGTGTCCACAAAAAAACCTTTCCTTTGTGCTTAATGGGAAATGGCTTATAATAGCTTGTTAAAAGTGCAAAATAAATGGCAAAAATAGTGCCCCAATCTTCTCCTGGGTCTTTTGCATGACTTCTCAGATTTGCAGAGCCGGAATTAATCCGCATCTAAAAAACCTTTCCCGCAAGGTTAGGACATGCGAGAAGGGCTGACAGAATACCAGAACCAGCATATACGAGCGGAAAGGGCTCTTTCCCCACGGATATGCACTTCTCACAACTACTAGAATATCCCCAGTGTGTATAAAAGCTTGCAGGGACTTTCTAAAGATCATAAAAATCTGTTAGTGAAAGAACTAAGGATATATTCATTTTAGAAGCTTGTATTTCATCTAACACGATATCGAGGGAATTAAGAGTTAAACTAAATGCAGGCAATAATTTCCAGGATTCAAGTTTCTCCAAATGATGGGAACAGGTTTTAAATAGATCCTCGTTAAAATTATTGAATCTTCTGAAGAATAATCTAAAATGATAACAAACATTTTAGATAGAGGTGACAGGGTTATACAGAACTAAATACAGTTTAGATCCTTCCTCTTTTAATAAGTATAGCCATGGCTGGTCCAGACTATCTTTCTGCTCTCCTGTCACATAAGTCCTAGTAGCTACAGGCAGCGACAGGCTATCCTGTAGGGTTTATCACACCTCATGCAGCCTCCCTGAGTGGCAGGAGAGGTGGTGACACTGGGTCTGTGTTGCAGCCAATCATGGTGCAGAAACTGTGCCCTCCACTTTTGCATTAGGGAGGATGCCTTCCAAATTATAGAGTCAGTGTCTTCCCACCCGGGAAAGGGAGAGGAGCTCAGCCCCTGGTCTGAGTGAGTAATCAGCCTGGTCTGAGTGAACAAGTAAGTGGTTTAAAAGACAGATTGAAAGCTGCTATGAACAGAGACTTTTCCCTAGAGGAGGGGGGTGGGGGGGAGAAAGAAGCGTTCCCCAGCTGCGGAAGCTGGTTACAGAGGACCTACAGAGGAGTTTCTCTGGGTTCAACATGGGGCTGAGTTTCCCTAGGAAGGAAGAACGACAAGGCCGTGCTGAAGCAGGGACATTTGCTCCGAAGGACTGACAGATAAGCAAAAAACACGTTATTGTTATATGCAGAGACTATTTAATTGTTGCATATGCCAGGGCTTGTTTTGGCTTGGAAACCATCTTAGTTGGCCATGCAGTTAGTGAGGGCAAAAGCTATGGTGTAGTTAGCTTTCCCTAAAGGGAATAGGCGTTATTTCTATGTGTTGTTGTGATTTAAAGGGACGGTGGGCCTGTTAGCATATGATTTAATCCCTGTAAATAAACCCCACGTAAGAGAAGTACAACGTTTCCTGCCTTTATCTGGGACTAAAAGATGCTACAACGTGGTGTGGGCATCACAATATACAGTTGTGTGAAAAAGAAAGTACACCCTCTTTGAATTCTATGGTTTTACATATCAGGACATAATAACAATCATCTGTTCCTTAGTTAAATACAACCTCAAATGAACAACAACACATGACATATTACACCGTGTCATGATTTATTTAACAAAAATAAAGCCAAAATGGAGAAGCCATGTGTGAAAAACCAAGTACACCTTATGAAACAATAGCTTGTAAAACCACCTTTAGCAGCAATAACTTGAAGTAATCGTTTTCTGTATGACTTTATCAGTCTCTCACATCGTTGTGGAGGAATTTTGGCCCACTCTTCTTTACAACGTTGCTTCAGTTCATTGAGGTTTGTGGGCATCTCTTAAGGTTCATCTACAGCATTTCAATCGGGTTGAGGTCTGGACTTTGACTGGGCCATTGCAACACCTTGATTCTTTTCTTTTTCAGCCATTCTGTTGTAGATTTGCTGGTGTGCTTGGGATCATTGTCCTGTTGCTTGATCCAATTTCGGCCAAGCTTTAGTTGTCGGACAGATGGCCTCACATTTGACTATAGAATACTTTGGTATATAGAGGAGTTCATGGTCGACTCAATGACTGCAAGGTTCCCAGGTCCTGTGGCTGCAAAACAAGCCCAAATCATCACCCCTCCACCACCATGCTTGACAGTTGGTGTGAAGTGTTTGTGCTTACATGCTGTGTTTGGTTTTCGCCAAACGTGGTGCTGTGCATTATATATGTAATATATAATAATTATAATTAATAATTATAATAATATATAATAAATATTAATAATTAATAATAATAGATATGTAAAACCATAGAATTCAAAGAGGGTGTACTTTCTTTTTCACACAACTGTGTGTGTGTGTATGTATATATATGTATATATATGTATGTATATATTAAATTAAATTAGAACGGTCTCTCTTTCTCCCCCCTCCTTTTCTTTTTTTAACAACCAGGGAATGGATTCTTAAAAATCTGTCCTGAAACAGAGTTCTCTCTGTCTCTAGAAAAAATAAATCCGAAATGGCGTATTGGCCCTTTTGATAGTGATCTGCGAAAATCTAAGGGCCAAGGAACCAGCCGATCCGAGGCAGAACCAGATCGGCAAAATAATGTCACGCATGTCTATTAAAGATCTGAAAAATACTAAAGAAATAATTGTTAAGCCCTCTGATAAGGGTGGAAATATAGTACTATTAAGAGAGGACTGTTATGTTAAAATGTTGAATCAGCTCAACACCAAAGAGTGTTATAAACAGCTAAAGTATGATCCAACATTAGAAATCCAAATAATGAAACACAATTTTGGAGGAAGCACTGCAAAAAGAGCTGTTAAATAAATCAGAGTTTTTCATTATATTTGTAAAAAAAACTAAGAGTACCTACCTTTTATGTCATCCCTAAAATATACACAGATACCACCAGGGAGACCAATCGTCTTAGAAATTGACAGTATCATGCAGAATGCACAGTATGTAAATATATTTATTGTATATTATGGCCTTATTTTTGCTTCACCTACCATCATATGTTAATTATACCCTAGATGTATTTAGGAGATTAGATGAATTGATTGTTCATGATAATACACTATTGGCCACACTGGGCGTTGAATTATTTAATTAATTAACTCAATGTTAATGATTTAAAATTAACACATCAAACTAGTTACAGCAGCTGTGTTTCTGGATTTCGAAATTTAAAAAGTTGGGCATAAGATAGAAACAAATGCTTATAGAAAACCGACTGTTACTAAAGGCCTGTTATGGGCATCTAGTCATCATATGCCAGAATTGATTTTGGGGATTCCAAATGGACAGTTTAGACTCCTTTGAGTATAGAGAGGGAAATGTCTGAAACACATTAGTAGCAGGGCGCAAATAAAAAGCAGGGGGCAATAAGGGCAAAGGGAATACAAAACAAAAAAACAATAAGGTACCCGTAGATCTTCAGAGCTAGAAACCTTATGAAAGAGAACAGGGAAAGATAGCGCTAGGGTACAGAGAATGGCCAGACTTCGGCTCTGTAAACAGAAAGTTGACAAGTAAAGAACTAGAAGACAGATTTGGGGTTTAAACTCAAACTAAGATGGTTGCTGGCCTAATGGTATATTCTAATTCCTACATGCTCTGGGTCTGAACTTAACTCCTCTGTGCATTCCTACAGGTCCATGAGGAGGACTGCAGGAGGGAATTTTGACACGACTCATTACTCTGCTACAGCTCTCCACTCATGTGGTCACTTCTGCTCACAATGGACGAGAGGTGAAATGGAGCCATTTATTTAATTGCCACCCATCATACTGTATATCTATAATATTAGTGAAGTAAACAATTATTTAGCAACTAAATGCTGTGTATAAAAAAGCCTTGATGTAAAATATTTGATGGTAAACTAATCATTTCCCTAAAGAACAACCAATATTTAAGTTACCATAACTATTGTTGTGCCATTATATAAATAATTAAATGAAGCCCCTATTGATAGCGCACCTTTATACGTTCCACAAATATGTAGCATATTATTTTTGTTATAGCACTTGATTTTTTTTTTCTTCGCTGAGATTTTTGTGGGTTTATTTAATTTTTCCCAGAGGTTTCTCAAAGTGTTCAAAGCTGAGAACTATTATGCCTGGTTTCACTAATCTACTATATGGGTTATTACACATAGACCTCTCGTTTCAAGACCAACAAGGTGTAACAAGGTAGAGCATTGCCTACCTCAGCTTCTTTTGCGTCAGTGAGCTATAGGAAGTGTCTATTAACTGGTTAAAGGGTGGTTTCTGCAAACAGAAACCAACGATGTACTATTGCAAATTTTATTTTTGCAGTTAAGTTGTTGCAAGAAAACTAATAAATATATTGTGTGTATGAGCATCTATGTACTGTATGAACTATTTTTTTCTAAGTGCGTATTTAAAATTAAATATTTTTATTAGTCAGGTATAGTGGCAATAGTATTGTACAGAAGATAAGTAAGTAAGTAAGTCTACACTTGCTTTATTTGTACTGCCAAATACAGTATACCTGTGTTTGTTTCTTCTCGGTTGTGCTGTTCACGGAGCCTGTCTTCGCTGGATTTTGTGGAAGTGGGGAGAACTTCCACACACAGTAGCTGCAAGGAGATGGAGTTGACCCACATCTGAACATTAAGAAAGCACGGATCAAATCTTTCCTGATGATGCAGAGATGGTTTGTACTGGTTTGTTTCAACTGCGTCAAAATCTTGCTCAAAGTTAAACCTAGTGTAAATCCTAAAAATTATGTTTATACAGTATACTGTAGTTTAGCACATAATTAGAAGTGCTTAAATTTCTATTAACAATTTATATATCCACAAAATGTTATATTTTCACAGTATTGCTATTATAAAATATGTTAAACAAATAAGTGATTCACTGACCATTTTATTTGTCATAAAATATAAAATACACTTAACGCTGTTACAATTTATATTGTTCATGCTTCCACTGCAGCCGTGAATTCTGGGTAATAACATGTAAATGAGTAATGTGTCACCTTTTGCACCTCTTGTCCATTTTAACATGGACCCTTATAAGCTTATGCCTGCTGTATTACATAGCTTTTCCAGCACAGCCTTGGTCAAAGAAGTGCATAGCCAGTAACCCTACTGAGTGACAGACAGCTGTTTGTACCATTTGTTTCTCATTAGTGTGAAAATGTTTTTTCAGACTATGGAGAAGGGTCAATAGGAGCAGTGGCAAAGTGAATCTCTGCATGTTCGCACATTACTACTGATATCTGACAGAAACACAGAAAGTTTTAGGTGTCTTCTCAGAGATGCCAAAAGGGGGGGAAATGTCTTGGGCCCGGATGGCCTGGACAAGAAGTTGGGAATACCTTCCAGCAGTGCCAGCAACTGGGCGGGCACACATCTCCCTCCTGCACATGGATGGGCCTGCCTCTCTTACCAGCACTTGGGCCCACTCCCTCCAGCACATGGACCCTCCACCTGGGTCTTTGGCAGGGGCCCTCCTCAAGCAGGCCGAAGTTGTCCCTCTGGACTCAACCCCCCCCCCCCCGAGGTCCATACCTATTCCCCCCAACCCTGGCCCATACCTACTCGTCTCCCCCAGGCCCATACCTACTGCCCCCAGGCCCATCCTACCCATGCCCATACCTACTGCCCCCAGGCCCATCCTACCCATGCATTATCTCCTCCCTCCTCATAGCTCCTTCTCCCCCATAGCTCCTTCTCCCTCCCCCATAGCTCATTCTCCCTCCATACATAGCTCCTTCTCCCAACACTCAAAGCTGCTTCTCCATCCCCCCATAGCACCTTCTCTCTCCTCCATGGCTCCTTCCTAAATCCCCATAACGCCTCCCTCTCCATAGCACCTTCTCCCTCCCCTATAGTTCCTGCTCTATACTTCTCATAGTTCTTTCTCCATCCGCCCATAGCTCATCTCTCCCCATAGCTTTTTCCCACTCCCCAAAGCTACTTTTCTATCCCCCCATAGCTGCTTCACCTTCCCGCCATAGCTCCTTCTCCCGTCATCATCATCCTTATCTTCCCCCCATAGCTCCCTCCCCCATAGCTCCTTTTCCTTCCCCCCATAGCTCCTTCCCCCCCATGGCTACCTCCCCCCATAGCTCCTTCCCTTCTCCCTCTCCCCATAGCTACTTCTCCTTCCTCCATAGATTCTTCACCCTTCCCCCCTTCACTCTCCCCCTTAGCTCCTTCTCGCTCCCTCCCCATAGCACCTTCTCCCTCCCCCCATAGCTCCTTCCCTCCTTCCTGCACACTCTCACAAAACACACACACACACACACACACACACACACACACACACACACACACACACACACACACACACACACACACACACACACACACACACACACACACACACACACACACACACACACACACACACACACTTCTCCTTTCATCTGTCCTCAGCACCAAGATTTCTTTTGGCAATGCTGTGTGTACAGTACTGTAACTCGGGAGCTGGGCACATTGTGGGACATTCTTGGAATGCTAGCAAATACTAAGGAATATATTTGAAGGGTTGCTAACGGCCATTATGCTTTTAAAGTGCTGCTGAGGGAGTTTTATTAATATTATTATTAATTTTCAGAATTTTTGTTGAACTGCGTTTTATTGGAAGGGCTTACCACTATTGGCACATCATCTTGAAATGTGCTCACTACAAAATTTGTATATTACTATAACACATTTTTAGACTTTTCTTTTCCCCCTGCTATTTTAACCTGACTTTTCCAGTCTCCATTTCCCTTGGGAAATAACATTATGGGAGTTATATTCTATGCTTTGTAAACTTCATTTTTGGTGGAAAATATACGGCACACATTCTTTGGAAGCTTGTACAACTTTTTAGTACAAACAAATAAAATTATATATATATGATGAGACCCATCAAGGTCGAAACAGCTGTCTGTGGGTGGTTTTCTGGGTATGCACCTTAACCCTGGCTGTGCTCAAAGCTGTGACCATGCAGCAAGCTTAAGCCTATAGGGAACCATGTTAAAAATGGTTATTGAGGCAAAAAGTGACACTGTGTGCTCATTTGCATGTCATTTCCCAGAATCCCTTGCTGCAGTGGAAGTGCTGTATGCTGGGTGATAATGGGGAAAGGCGGGGTTGCAGACCTACCTAAGACATGCAGATGAGCATACAGCTATATTTGCATATTTGCTTTCCTGTGGAGGGTTTTTGTCACTTTTTTTACTCACCATAACTTAACTCAGTATTATGGTTTGGCCTATCCCATAAGCCTCTCTTGCATCCCAGTAAAATCAACCCCACACTGATGAGACCCATCAAGGTCGAAACAGCTGTCTGTGGGTGGTTTTCTGGGTATGCACCTTAACCCTGGCTGTGCTCAAAGCTGTGACCATGCAGCAAGCTTAAGCCTATAGGGAACCATGTTAAAAATGGTTATTGAGGCAAAAAGTGACACTGTGTGCTCATTTGCATGTCATTTCCCAGAATCCCTTGCTGCAGTGGAAGTGCTGTATGCTGGGTGATAATGGGGAAAGGCGGGGTTGCAGACCTGCCTAAGACATGCAGATGAGCATACAGCTATATTTGCATATTTGCTTTCCTGTGGAGGGTTTTTGTCACTTTTTTTACTCACCATAACTTAACTCAGTATTATGGTTTGGCCTATCCCATAAGCCTCTCTTGCATCCCAGTAAAATCAACCCCACACTGATGAGACCCATCAAGGTCGAAACAGCTGTCTGTGGGTGGTTTTCTGGGTATGCACCTTAACCCTGGCTGTGCTCAAAGCTGTGACCATGCAGCAAGCTTAAGCCTATAGGGAACCATGTTAAAAATGGTTATTGAGGCAAAAAGTGACACTGTGTGCTCATTTGCATGTCATTTCCCAGAATCCCTTGCTGCAGTGGAAGTGCTGTATGCTGGGTGATAATGGGGAAAGGCGGGGTTGCAGACCTGCCTAAGACATGCAGATGAGCATACAGCTATATTTGCATATTTATTTATATATATATATATATATATATATAAAAGTAAATACAACTGTATGCTCATCTGCATGTCTTAGGCAGGTCTGCAACCCCGCCTTTCACCATTATCACCCAGCACACAGCACTTCCACTGCAGCAAGGGATTCTGGGAAATTACATGCAAATGAGCACACAGTGCCACTTTTTGCTTCAAAAACAATTTTTAACATGGTTCCCTATAGGCTTTAGCTTGCTGCATGGTCACAGCTTTGAGCACAGCCAGGGTTAAGGTGCATAGCCAGAAAGCCCACCCACAGACAGCTTTTTTTTTTTTTTTGTAGCCCAGGTGGTGAAAAAGTGATTCTACCTCAAAAACCGTGCTCATGGTCCAGTGCTCAAAACTTGTGACAAAGTCTGCTCAGGAGAGTAGGCCAGTCCGTGCCATAGACAGTCCTCTTCAGCCGAAGCCTGGGAGTCCTGCTGTTACATGACGTCTTCCTCCGAAGAGTCCGACGTCCTTCTCGTTCCCTCCCCGTGCAGTAGGCGCAGCAGGAGGGTCCAAGTCTTTAGGGTGTTCGGCTGACGCCTACTAACCCATCGCAATCTTCCCCCAAAGGGATGGCGACTACTAGCCAGCACTCAGTCTTTGCTCTCCGGAGAGAGGGGTGACGATAACCCAACACGAAACCGAAACAAAATCCATGGTGCGAGTGCTCCAGTGCTCTGTGTGATGCAGTGCAGGAGGTGCTCAGACGTACAAACACAAAAAGGTGTGCACGAGTGCACGCCCGGCCCCGTGCAAGGCCAGGCGGTGACAAAAATAATGGCTTGTCCCCTCAGCGGAAGGCAATAAGGGGGGCCAAGTGCGGGAAAAATAGGGGGCGGTGCAAAATCATCAGTGCATGGTGCTCAGTGTACTTTAAGTGACAGTTGCAATGCAACCAACAACTGTCACAACCACCCGAAAGTGCAGCAAGTGAGACCCCCCAGGTTGACCACTCCTGGGGTGCATGATTAAAAATGCCCGGGCTACTTTGCATCTGCCTTCAAGGCCATGACCAGAGGACCAAGTGCAGCAGAGTGGGTCTATCCTTCACAGGACAGACCCTACACTTGATCTTAGCCAAAAGGCCGAGAAGCGAGAAGTGGCACTGTGTGCTCATTTGCATGTCATTTCCCAGAATCCCTTGCTGCAGTGGAAGTGCTGTGTGCTGGGTGATAATGGTGAAAGGCGGGGTTGCAGACCTGCCTAGACATGCAGATGAGCATACAGTTGTATTTACATTTGCATATTTGCTTTGCTGTGGAGGGTTTTTGTCACTTTTTTTACTCACCATAACTTAACTCAGTATATATATATAACAAAGAGAAAGCGGCACCCAAGTAACATAATAACTTGCCTGGTGCTCCAAAAAGCATTGGACAAGAAAATAAAATAAAAAATGGGCACTCACACGAAATGGGACCTGTATGTATGAGAGAGAGAGAGAAGTAGAAATAAACTTTCAGTCTATTTGGTACTCTATAAGAGAACATGATTTTAATAACATCACATGGAGCTGACATTTGAATAATAAAAAGTTAATCCGCCAAAGGCAGTGACATCTACCTGTTCCTACTTTCCCCACATCTGTGGCAGGGGAAAGTTGTGGATGATAAAAGTTTAGAAATGCAGAGTTATTGCAAAGAACATCACAACATTTCTGAATTGAATACATTCTGCATAGAATTACCTATTGTCAGTGGTTGACAAATCACCAAAAAATCTACTCGCCACACAAAAAAATCTACTCGCCACCTAGTACCAAACGTGTGCTGCTTGGGCCAATATTTACTCGCCCGGGGGTTAAATCCACTCGCCCGGGGCGAGCAAATGTATAGGTTTGTCGAACACTGCCTATTGTTATCTCATATAGATTGTAATGTCATATATTTTTTTTAATTAATCATGAAGACACTATAATATTCCCATGACGTAGCTGTTTTAATTAATATATATTTACATTTTGGAGGCCTAACCTAATGCTGTTCCTTTTACATTGCCATGGGAACTCAGACTGCTGAAGGACTTCAGGTCTAAGAAAAACAAATGACTCCTAATCACACGGTTCACATGTTCATATTTTAGTGTGATGAGCACTGCAGCTTGAATAAAGAGTGACATCTACTGTAATCAACAATCCTTTCTATTTCTCTGAATATGTTATCGTGTATGAAAGGAGGACCCGTCTTGTAGTAGCACCTTACACTATAGTCAAAAATACTACAGGTATGCATTCTGTTGTCATCATCATTTGCACTGAGTAGGTACTTTATCATCAGTGCTACTTGTACTACACTGGTATATTCTCAAAAGAATTTGTTAGCATAAATTCAGCATAATTGAGATTACATACATGTAATTCACAGAAAAATACAACCTTTGACACATTGAATTGCTTTAAAATGCCAGTGAAGCTATAAGAAATCTATTTCACTGTAACACTTGGATCCAGTCAACTTGCTGTAAGCTGTAGTAGAGACATTTGCATTTCAATGTAGTGCCCCTATTACAAAAATGTACAGTTAGCGACAGTATATAAAACTGATTGTTTGCATGAACTAGACTTGATCAATATCTGATCACTGCTATTAGTTCACCTTTGTTTGGTAGTGTGACCGTGGATTTAGAGAGCCAGAATGAAAGCTTAGAGACATGGGAGACAACTGTGATTTTGTGAATTAAAAAAATAAATTTATATATATATTTCCTATATTGTAACGTGTTGGAAGTAACAACAACTTTGCCTGTAAACCAAGATACAGTATGAAAATAACTATGCTTTAGTTCTGCATCTGATGACAGTAGAGTTGCTGGAAATATACCCATTGTTTTATGCAATTCTCTATTAATTAGTTAATGTAATGAGTAATGAGTGGCAGTAACATATATATATATTTATATATATATATATTTATATATATATATATATTTTTTTTATCCTCCCGAGAGGGTTGGGGGAGACCCTCCCCTCTCGCTCATCAGATCCCAATCTACTTCAGTGGTTCGGGTGCATGCCCTTGGACTGTCCAACCGATGTCAGACCCGCCCTCGGTACGGTTTCCCTGAAGATTTCAGCCCGAAAGCCTAGCTCTCCAGGGACATTGATGCCTTCCTCCGTTAGGATTCAGGACATCCGTCTCTTCCTCCCTCTGGCCCGAGGCCCGCAAGGGAGTTCGCGTCATCTCCCCTCTTTTGAGGGTTGTGCGGGTGCACCCCAGCCCCGAAGGGCTGGTTGTTCGAATGCCATCCCCCCTTAGCCCGAAGGCTCAGGGGTTCTGTGGACCAGGGGCTGGACACCACCTCTCAACTAGCTAGAGGGCCAAATGCTTGCCACAGACCTTTCCTACTGAAGCCCCAGATAGGATGGTACTGCATTTGGTCATAGCTTGCAGGCCGAGAGGAGCATTCATATCACCTTGATCTTAGCCAAAAGGCCGAGAAGCGATATATATATATATACTGTACCTACACACACATACAGTACATGCATAAGCACATACGTATATACAGTACATACAGTACATACATACACTTAGTTAAATTATGGTGGGTAAAAAAAAGTGACAAAAACCCTCCACAGCAAAGCATATAGCAAATGGAAATATTACTGTATGCTCATGTGCATGTCTTAGACAGGTCTGCAACCCCGCCTTTCACCATTATCACCCAGCACACAGCACTTTATACCCATATATATATATATAAATACAAGACTTGTGTTTGCATTTGCTTCATGTTTGCTTAATCATGTCGCTGACAATGAACTGCATGTTTGCATAGAGAGGACAGAGAACTTGCTGACAAAGCACAGCTAAGAAAATGCATGTCATATATTTGGACTATAGTACTACATATATTTCCATTACTGAAGCCTAATGATATGTAAATTGAAGCTCAAGAAAAAGAATAATACCATCAAAGAGAATTTTGTGAATTACATGTACATAAAAAAAGAAAAACAAAGCTGTTGTTAATATTACACTTCTAGATTCCCAGCACTATAATCCAGGGGTGCGTAACCCCAGTCCCCAAGGGCCACCAACAGGTCAAGTGTTCAGGATATCTCTGCTTCAGCACAGGTGGCTCAGTCTTTGACTTTTACTGAGCCACTGATTGAGCCACCTGTGCTGAAGCAGGGATATCCAGAATACTTGACCTGCTTGTGGCCCTTGAGAACTAGAGTTGGCCCCTGTTATGATCCAAACCATTTCTCCCTTGATATTTGAATTTGTAGCTCAGGTGATGGTGACAATACGTAGACCACCTTCTGACAGATGTAAATCTACAAAGAAACTGTACATACATAGAAGTCATAATACTGGACATTAAATAGCAATGTAAGGAATCAGGGAACACGTCCTTTGCGACGTGTTCCCTCCTTACCTAGTGCTGCTGTTGACACTGCTCGACTCTCCGCTCATGCGCGCAGCCCTGCTGTGATTACAGAGCGCGCGCACACCCGCAGCTCTTCAGCTCCTGCCAAGGAGCTTGTCTCCGCGCCCCGGAAGCATGCACATGACGAAGTGCAACGATCCCCAGTTGCGTGTCAAGCATCCTTTGTGCCTCTTGTCTCCTGCAGCCTATCCCAGCTTCCGCTTGAGCCACACCTCCGCTCCACCCCCTGTCCCATTGGTTCTATCTGCCTACATATACCCTGTTCCTACCCTCATTCAGTTCTCAGCATAATCCTGTGTAGCCTCACTGCTTCCTACAGTTGTGCCTTGTCTTTCAGATTAACCTCTTGTGTACCGACCCGGCTTTTAAGTGAACCCCTCTGGATATTGACCTCGGCTTACCCTCGAATACGGCAACTTCACCAAACCCTGATCACGGCTAACGGACCTGGACTATCCTACCATCTATAATCCCAGACCATGGCTAACGGACTTCTATTATTCTACTCTCTCCAATCCCAGGACCTGCAAGTATACTGATTAACCCTCTCTCTTCAACACAGACCCGGCAACGCTAGACAATCCTCCTTCCAGGCACGCTTCCGCGGCTGTGGGTGCATGGCTTTGTACCTTCCCACCTCAGTACCGGGGTCTTGCCTTGTTTGTGGGTAGCGCGAGCGTTAAAAGCAATAAGTTAGAATGTGTAGACAACGTTTATACATTAAAGTCATATTTGAAGGCTGAATTCTGGAATTGTTTTGTGTTATTTTTTATGAGTTGCTCCGGTAGACAAATTAAGACAATTAAAAATGTAGTTATTTGGGGATGTATTTCTCCTACTTTTTCAACATCTTTAACTTTGATAGATCTTTGATAGATACGTTTTATTTTTTGTTTTATTTTCACGCTTTCACAAAATAAGGTACACAATTATATAAACATGCGTGTGCACAGGGGAATGTGCATCAATGGAAACAATGTAGTAGTAGAAGCTTTGTCAGAAAGGGCTACACTAAAGTGGGGATGTATCCCCACTGTGCCAGCTTTAATCAACTGTCTTTTACATTTGATGCAACTGTATTTAAATACAATGGAGCAATACATCAAAACACACTTTATTTTCTCCAAAACTGCCTTGATATAGCCTTCTAAATATTTGTATGTATGTATGTATGTATGTGTGTGTAGCACCTTTTCCCCCATCCTAAGTGAGATCATATAGTTACCGGTTTATTCTGGTGCATACCTGTTTGGTAGAACAGAAGGCTGGAAATCTCCACGATGGTATAAGGAGGCACCAGGACAGGCTCTCAGTAATGGTTCTTCGGTCAGCACAATGCCTCCAGCCGAGGAGGATCCTTGTGCAGCCAGGATGGACCTCATAGGCAACTCTTCTTATGTGCTCACACTCCAAACATCACACCAGGGAGGGTATAACTGGAGTTTATTAGGTTCAGTACATCACTACAGGTTTAATTCCCGGAAGGCAGTACCCTGGGCATGAGGCCCTGAGAACCCCTCCTCAGCACACCTTACCCCCTAATAGGGCAAGGTCTCCGCCCACTCCAGTCCAGGAGAGACTTACTGCTGTATCCTCATAGTAGGGAGGGCAGCACAGAACTAACTCCCAAAAACCCTTAGGCAGCGCTTATAGTGCCGTCGCCAGCGACGAGATGGCCCTGCAGGATTTGTTCCCAACACTGCCCACTCTTTACTGGGACTTACAGTGCTAGAGGGGCCAGAGAATTAGTAGTCCATTGGCTACATATGTATGTCTTTATTTATATACAGTAGCACCATTAATGTACATAGCGCTTCACAGTAGTAATACACGTGACAATCGTATAAATAACAAATAATACAAATAACAGATCATGGGGATAAGTGCTTCAGACTTATTAACATTAACACAAACATTAACATTTAGAAAGAGGAGTCCCTGCTCCAAAGAGCTTACAGTCGAATTGGTAGGTAGGAAGGACGTACAGGGACAGTAGGAAGGCATTCAGGTAAGTGCGTCTGCAAGGGGCTCAGCTTTATGTAACAGGTGTATAGTATTAGTGTAACGCTTGCGCTAACCACGAGCAAGACAGGACCCCGGTACTGAGGTGGGGAAGTATAGAACCACACACCCACAGCAGCGGAAGCGTGCCTGGCAGGCGGATTGTCAACGTAGCGGGTTCTGGGTTGGAGAGAGCGGGTTAGTCCAGATGCTTGCCAATGTCTTCGGATGGAGAGGTCAGAATAGTCGAAGTCCGTTAAGCCGTGGTCTGGGTTGGAGTGGTACTCAGAGTCCAACGTAAGCCGGGGTCGAGGTCCAGAGGGGGTTCAGTAGTCAAGCCGGGTCGGTACACATGGAATCCAAAAACTGCAAGAGAGAGCGAGACAGGAGCAAGGCACAACAGACGCAGGAGCACAAGGCTACAACAAGTTATGCTCAGCAATGACTGGAAGTGAGAGCAGGATATTTAACAGGAACAAGAACCAATAGCAAAGGAGGCGGAGCGGAGGTGAGGCCTCTGCGGAGGCTGGGATAGGCTGTAGAAGACAAGTGGGCATTGGGAGATCTTGCCACGCAGCTGGGGAGCGGTGCATGGTGTCACGTGTTCCCCGATTCTTTACAATTGGCCGCGGAGCTACTCATATACTTTGTTAAGCAGGTGTGTTTTAAGATCGGTATTAAAGATGGATAGAGAGGGTGCTAGTCGGGTGTTGAGGGGGGTGGGCATTCCAGAGGTGTGGGGCAGTAAGTGAGAAAGGTTTAAGGCGGGAGAGGGCTTTAGATACAAAGGGGGGAGAGGACATCCTTGAGCAGAATTCAAGAGTCAGGATGGTGCATAGCAAGAAATTAGGGCTGAGATGTAAGGAGGGGCAGAAGAGTGTAAAGCTTTAAAAGTGAGGAGGAGAATTGAGTGCAAGATGCGGGATATGATAGGAAGCCAGGAGAGTGATTTCAGCAGTGGAGACACAGGGACAGATTTAGGAAAGAGTAGAGTGATTCTGGTAACAGCGTTTAGGATAGATTGTAATTGGGGACAGGTGAAAGGCAGGAAGGCCGTACAGCAGGAGGCTACAGTAATCGAAATGGGAGAGAATGAGGGCCTGTGTCAGGGTTTTAGCTGTCGAGCAACAGAAGAAAGGGTGTATCCTTGTAATATTGTGGAGGAAAAAGCGGCAGGTTTTAGATACGTTTTTAATGTGAGAGGAGAATGTGAGAGAGGAGTCAAGTGTGACTCCTAGCAGCGTGCTTGCACTACTGGGTGTATGCAGCAAGATTTCATGAATAAGGGTTATTTTGTTAAACCCTTTGGGCAAAGCGGTATAAGGCTGCAGCCAACATCAAAGCATAACCGAATTTACAGGTACCTACACTGAATATATGTAATTATTGTTCCATGGACTAGTGAAAAATATGAGAAAGCTCTGAAGGGGTTAACTAAAGCATATGCTTATTGTGAGTAGTGCAATTAAAAGCTGGCTAAAGCCAGTATCATAGTTACCTTACTATAGAGGTAAACTGGGTGAATGACAGAACGTCCAACAGTAATGTGGAAGGAGGTAGTGGGGCCAGGTTTGGGATGAAATATGAGGAGCTCTGTTTTTGACATGTTGAGTTTGTTGGCGGAGGACCATCCAGGATGATATCACAAAGAGACATTTAGAAACTTTGGTCTGTACAGCAGGTGTAAGGTCAGGGGTTGAAAAGTAAATTTGTGTGTCATCAGCATAGAGGTGATATTTGAACCCAAGAGATGTGATTAGGTCACCTAGAGAGAGAGTGTGTGCAGAGAAAAGAGGAGAGGTCCCAGGACAGAGCCCTGGGGTACCCCCACAGAGTGATCAATAGAGGAGGAGGTGTTAGCAGAAGAGACACTGAAAGTACGATGGGAGAGGTAAGAAGAGATCCAGGATAGAGCTTTGTTACGAATATCAAGAGTATGGAGAATGTGAAGGAGGGTGGTCCACTGTACCAAATGCTGCAGAGATCGAGTAATATGAGCAGAATGTAATTACTTCTGTCTTTGGCAGCATGGAGGTCATTAGTTATTTTAGTGAGGGCTGTTTCAGTGGAGTGAGCAGTGCAGAAGCCAGATTGTAGAGGGTCTAGGAGAAAATAGGTGGTGAGAAAATGTAGCAGGCGAGACAATACAAGACGTTCAAGGAGTTTAGAGGCAAAAGGCAAGAGGGGGACAATTTGATAGTTAGAAAGACAGGTAGGGTCAAGCTGGCTATTTTTGAGTAATGGTATGACTGTTGCATGTTTGAAGGAGGAGGGAAAGGTACCAGAGTAGAGGGAGGAGTTAAAAATCTGTGAGTGTAGGGATTATAGTAGGAGCAAGAGGTTTGATGACTTTCATTTAAAGTAGGGAAATGTTTTAGGAATAGAGCCCAAATAAGGGACCAGTTTCTTTTTTAGACCTGGTTAGACATGCTAGTCCATGGAAGACCATGCTGTGCACTTCTGATGGCATTGACCTTTCTTCAAATAATGTAGTATGTCTTTATTTGTATAGCACCATAGTGTTTCACAATGGTGATACCAAGACACAATAAATAACTTGGGATATAATACATAAACTGTAAAGAGTAGATCCCAGTAGGATCAAAAGATTCCCAATATGGTGGCACTCAATGCTAAGAAGAATCATATCGGACAACATTGGTCCATCAGATAGTTTCTCTACTTGTTGACAAGGAGGGTATCACTGATGTGACATCATCAGAGTGGCAACATCCCCCGGCATTATTACGTCTTGTATACTGGTGTTCCTCTCTCTCTCCTCCGTTGTTAGGTCCGCCGAGACCTTTTTGTGGGCTGCAGTAGCTTTTTCTAACTGAAGCTTGTTTTTCACCTGCTGTGTAGCAAGATAGCTACTTCTGTGTTTAGAATGCTTGAGACATAATAATACTTTGTATATTTCTGTGTCCTTTTTTGTTGGTACACTATATCTATCTACCACAATAGGATTACTACACATTGATCACTAAACTAAAATAATACATCTAAGCACTGTAAGACTTCTCTGTCTGACATAGCAGTAACACTTGTACTGATTTAGAGTTTTTGAGTTATAGTACATACTCTGGGATACTATACCTACTACTACTACTGCATGATATTGTAAGGACGCCGCATCTCCTACATCCCGCGGCGTCTCGTCACAGCTCCAAACTACTCACCACTCCTGCCGCCGAGGCGCACAGCACCCGGTTCCGCATTTCCCCCTCTCTCCGTCTGGCTGCACGCACAAGCCCTGCAGGGCGTGCGGGCCGCCGGGGCAGACCCCCCGCCCACGCGCACCAGTGCCTGTCAGCCACCATCTCACTGCTCGCGTGTATGGCCATCCCTGCAGTGTCAAATTACTTGCAGTCCCTCACACCTGTCCTGCATCCAGCTTCAGCCTACCAGTGCTCTACCTACGTCTGACCTCACTGCTGGTACCTCACTTCTTCAAACTCGCACAGAACAGGTGCGATCTCTTCCTCTGTCCGCCAACCTGGACCTTCTGCGCTTTGCAGATCCTCCATTTTTGCGGTTCTCTCTCTGTCACTGAATATAGGATTCTTGTACATGGAGCTCCGCTCTGCGGGGCAGCTACCACATCGATACAATAAAAATGCCTTGTGCACCACCTTGTGTACCCAACGTAGATCTGACTCGTGTTGCACTACCTCAGGCTAGGCTCACTCTCTCGGTGTCTACTGTATCTCCTTCCTCCCAGTCTGTGCTCCTTTTGGTAAGTGGTCTGGAATGGAGACTAGAGTACTCTGGCTCTTCCATGCAGTACTTTGGGTGTATACCTACTGTTGGCAAGCCTAGCGCGGACCCTTCCAGAATTCCTGCCCTAAGTTACCAGTATATCCCTTCAGACGTCCCCCACCAGTGCTACCTCAAGGCGACTAGAACAGCAATAGCCCCCCTCTCCAGACCCACTAACCCCTTGCAGGATCCCAGGTCGTCTGTGCGGTCTGCAGCTCCAGCAGCTCCCCGACTACCCCTGGCTCCGTCCCACACAGCACAAAGTGGCAGCAGACACTCTCCCTGTTTCCTAGTGTGCCTAGAAAAAGCCTGTCCTGTTGACAGGTATCTCAGCAGCGCCTCCAAATGTAACGGGTATTCCCTCCTGTCTGACAACCCCAATCTCATGTGAGCCCCTGTGGTCTAACCAGCCCCCATTACATGGTCGTATCTGGTGGTGCCCCTTTTGGCAACAGGACTCCTGAGTCTCCCGCATGATGGTGTGTGGGGATATCAACCAGACAGGCAGCTGAGGTAGTGGTGCCGAGTCCAACTTACTTCAAGTGCAGCGCCTCCACCTCATCAGGATCTGTGCTTCCACAGGGAGATGGTCCTGGTGAGGAACTCCTTCTTGGTGGTCTCATCCACTGTTGAGTAACTTCACACTCACACAGTGGGGGGTATCTTTGAATAGGGCATCTTTATTGACGTTTTTGATGTGATAGACTGCCCCATGCAGCTATCAGCTCTAGCCGCACATTTCTCCGTACTGTCCCTTTGCCAGGTACTGCCCTCCCAATGGGAGTGGGATCCCCTCTCCCTGTAGGGAGATCACCCCTGTGCCAGGTCCCTGGACACAGTGTGGCCTTGACAGGCTTGATCTGGAAACCGGTGCCACTAGTTACAGCACTAGTGGGCACTAAGCTATTCTGAAATCCCTTTCACAGGAGCCAAACACTTTAGCAACAACAAACTAACTGACAGTGTTGTGCCTTATATACCTCAGGGGGCAGGCACATCTCTGAGGTCACTATCCAGGGACTCAGAGCATGCAGCCACTCCCATCCATACATAGGGCACCTCACCAGGGTGTGAGGGAAAACCTCCATAACTACTGCTGGCATTCCTGTACTTACCAGGGTTTACTGCCAACAGGGAAGATGTCTGCAGTCCATTATTATGCATGGCTACATATATATGCATTGTTCGACAATCCTATACATTTACACGCCCGGGGCATGTGGATTTAACCCCCGGGCGAGTAAATATTGGCCCAAGCAGCAGACGTTTTTTTTTTAATATTTCCCTGCTCGCGCTGAAATTTTCCCTGCTCGCGCTGAAATTTTCCCTGCTCACGCAAAAGAAAAAAAAAATAATAAAAAAAACCCTCCCCCTACCTGACAGCTGATTGGCACGCGCTCCCAGGCTTTGTGGGCGCGCGGCCAGACTCTATATGAGCCCGACCCCAACGAGCGGCCATTCTTTCTGCCCGGACATTGGTTGGAGGGTAAGTACTCTCCTGTCCCCTTCTCCTGTCCCCTTCCCCTCCTCCTGTCCCCTCCTCCTGTCCCCTTCCCCTCCTCCTGCTCCTGTCCCCTTCCCCTCGATCCACTGATCGCTGCCCGGGGCGGGAGGTCCCCACTGCTGCAGCCCGGTTGGCGTGCGGAGGGGGCGGCCTCGGCCATCACCCCTCACCACGTGCCTCCCATGTGCCAGCTAGCTTCATGACGGCGCAACCGCCGCATGAGGTGGGGGGGGATGTCGGCCTGCCCCCCCACGAGCTTCATGCCGCTGCGGGCTGGGGGGGAAGTAGCTGACTGTCCCCTGGGGCGCCCGCTGGGGGATACCTCACCACATGCCTCCCACCCACCCTGCTGATTGGGGGGGGGATGTCGGCCTGCCCCCCCCACTAGCGGGAGATGGGCACGGGTGGGTGGGGGAGGAGCGTGGTGCTGGTCGCGGCCTTTCCTCCCCTGTGTGTGTGTGTGTGTGTGTGGGAGGATGTGTGTGTGTGTGGAAGAATGTGTGTGTGTGAATGAATGTGTATGTGTTTATGGGAGTATGTGTATGTGTGTGACACCAGAGGTACCCCCCCAATCAGTCACCCCCCCCAGTCAGTCACCCCCCACCCCATCACCCCCCACCCCCAGTCAGTCACCCCCCACCCCCAGTCAGTCACCCCCCACCCCCAGTCAGTCACCCCCACCCCCAGCCAGTCACCCCCCACCCCCAGTCAGTCACCCCCACCCCCAGTCAGTCACCCCCACCCCAAGTCAGTCACCCCCCACCCCCAGTCAGTCACCCCCGCAGGCAGTCACCCCCCCCCAGTCAGTCACCCCCCCCAGGCAGTCACCCCCCCAATCAGTCACCCCCCCAGTCAGTCACCCCCCAGTCAGTCACCCCCCCCAGTCAGTCACCCCCCCCTCTGTGTATCACCCACCGTTTCTCCCTTCTGTGTCTCCCCCCCACACTCTCTCTCCCCCACACTCTCCCTCTCCCCCACTCTCTCTCTCTCTCTCTCTCTCTCTCTCTCTCTCCCCCACACTCTCTCTCTCTCCCCCCACACTCTCTCTCTCTCCCACACTCTATCTCTCCCCCACACTCTCTCTCTTTCTCCCCCACACTCTCTCTCTCTCCCCCCCCCCACAATCTCTCTCTCTCCCCCACACTCTCTCTCTCTCTCTCCCCACACTCTCTCTCTCTCCCCCTCTCTCTCTCTCCCCACACTCTCTCTCTCTCCCCACACTCTCTCTCTCTCTCCCCACACTCTCTCTCTCTCCCCCCACTCTCTCTCTCTCCCCCCACTCTCTCTCTCTCTCCCCTCACTCTCTCTCTCTCCCCCCACACTCTCTCTCTTCCCCCACACTCTCTCTCTTTCCCCCCACTCTCTCTCTCTTCCCCCCCACTCACTCTCTATCTCTTCCCCCCACTCACTCTCTATCTCTCTCCCCCACACTCTCTCTCTCCCCCCCACACTCTCTGTCTCTCTTCCCCCCACACTCTCTCCCCCCCACACTCTCTCTCTACCCCCACACTCTCTCTCTCTCTTCCCCCCACACTCTCTCCCCCGCACACTCTCTCTCTCTCCCCCCACACTCTCTCTCTCTCTTCCCCCACACTCTCTCCCCCCCACACTCTCTCTTCCCCCCACTCACTCTCTCTCACTCTCTCTCTCCCCACACTCTCTCTCTCCCCCCCACACTCTCTCTCTCCCCCACACACTCTCTCTCTCCCCCACACTCTCTCTCTCTCCCCCACACTCTCTCTCTCTCTCTCTCCCCCACACTCTCTCTCTCTCTCTCTCCCCCACACTCTCTCTCTCTCCCCCACACTCTCTTTCCCCACACTCTCTCTCTCCCCCCCACACTCTCTCCCCCACTCACTCTCTCTCTCCCCCCACTCACTCTCTCTCTTCCCCCCACCCACTCTCTCTCTTCCCCCCACTCACTCTCTCTCTTCCCCCCACTCACTCTCTCTCTCCCCCCACACTCTCTCTCTTCCCCCCACTCTCTCCCCCACACTCTCTCTCTCTCTCTTCCCCCACACTCTCTCTCTCCCACACTCTCTCTCTTCCCCACACTCACTCTCTCTCCCCCCACACTCTCTCTCTTCCCCCCACTCACTCTCTCTCTTCCCCCCACTCACTCTCTCTGTTCCCCCCACTCACTCTCTCTCACTCTCTCTCTCCCCTCCACACTCTCTCTCTCTCCCCCCCACACTCTCTCTCTCTCCCCCCCACACTCTCACTCTCTCTCCCCCCACTCTCTATCTCTCTCTCCCCCCCACACTCTCTCTCTCTTTCTCCCCCCCCCCACACTCTCTCTCTCTCTCTCCCTCCCCCCCACACTCTGGATCTCTTATTTACCCTATATATCTTACTTGCCCTATACTACACCGAAATAACATATACTGATTTCTTCCAGATCTGACTCAAGCTTCACACCGGAAACATCGGAACCCCACCTAACCCAGAAGACAGGTAAGGAACACCTCCCCTCCAATGTATAAGATTGCGGGAATGAAGGTATCCGGACATTGAGAGACTGCGGATCAGGTAAGATCCCAGGCGGGATTGCTGCTTTAGATATTGTGAAGCGGGGACGTCCAGACACTGGTTAAGGGGTTCAGGAAACTAGTCATTCACACCAGGCTTTAATTTCTAGATCCGACATTTACGCACACACACACGTATCAAGGACTAATTGTAGTATAATGTCATACAATAAATACATTTATGTCAAAAACGAATGTTGTTCTGACTAGGAATTTATTAAATGTATTTTATTTATATATTTTATTTTAAAGCACGGTTGGGGGCGGGACTAGGGTTGGGGGCGGGACTAGGGGCGGGGTTGGGGGCGGGACTAGGTGGCGAGTAGATTTTTTGGTTGGGCGAGTAGATTTTTGGGTGATTTTTCGAACACTGTATATATGTATATGTATATGTGTGTATATGCATTGGATGTCAGAGTAGAATTCCTAGGGTCTATCATACCACTGGTATAATCATATGTATATTAATGCCTATGACTGATAGATATCCGTTAACCTAGTATTCCGTCTACTCTCTACTCCACTACGGGGAATTTTATTTATTTTAAGATTTTCATTATGTGTAAATATATTTGGGATGTAATAACATTTTATTGTTTTTGGTTTTAACAATCCTGATCCTATTGTTCACTAGACTGACTTTCAGAGAAACTATCTGATGGACCAATGGGGTCCGATATGATTCTTCCTATAATTGAGTGCCGCCATATTGGGAATCTTTTGATCCTACTGGGATCATATCTGTATAACTAATATATTCCTTCTGGCACCTGCTGTAAATCAACTACTAGGACTATACTTAAGGTGAGCGGCCTGATTTATCTGCTCTTTATTTGATGTAATACATAATGCAACTAAGTGCTTCAAACAAAAAAGTAAACATTAAGAAAATACGTTTCTTTCCTGGAGAGCGGGAGAGTAAGTAGGGAGAACGTACAGAGACACTAGGAAGGTGTTATGATAAGTGCGTCTGCAAGGGTTAGGGCAAGGTTGAGAGCTATTTAAAAGCTTAATGAGATGAGTTTTTAAATGGGCCTTGAAGGCGGTTGTAAGAGGACATGTGCAGAGGTACGCAATGGAGACTGTTTTAAGGTGAAATTAAAATAAGGCTTTATTGCGCCTGCTTCTTTAACACAAGAAAATCATCAAACGTATGCAAATAAGGGGTCAAACAAAGCTTCTGTTCCACTTTGGGAGTATTTCTAGTTAAACATATGCAGTCCACAACTCCCTTTAGATTAGCATGTTTCCAAACATATATTTTGATATGTGCAGATATACAACAGTCTTAGAAAGTAAAGCTTATCTGTCTTTATGGTAGCTGTAGTGGGGAAGGTTTTTCTCTTTCCTGGGTTGCTGCCTTTTCCTCAGGCTATATCAGCATTCAGGTTTAGAAGTCTTGTAAGCTCCAGACATCTGTGTTCCCTCTGTCAGTCTCATCTGCGAGACTCAGGAACCTCTGCTCTGTCTGTTCTTTCTGCTTCCTGGGTCAGCTCACGTGTGAGCTCCGTAATCTCTCTTCCTGTCTCAGAGGCAGGCGTTTTATAACACCTGTAATCAGCCAGGTGGTGTTGGTTAACTGTCTACCAGCAGTTAACCATCACACTGCTGGATTAGAGGCACATTTTTGAACAGGAATAAATTCCCCTGTTACAGCGGTCTTGGACAAATGGGCGCCGGCTCTTTGCCATCACTCACCCCGCCCCCGGCCACTTTGCTGCTAAATTAAGTGCCTAAGCCTTCTACCCTAATCCTTACCCTAAAACCCCCTACCCTAAGCCCTTACCATAAAACCCCTTACCCTAAAATGCACTACCATAAGCCCTTACCCTAAAACTCCCTACCCTAAGCCCTTATGCTAAAACCCCTTACCCTAAGCCATTACTCTAAACCTTTACCCTATGCCATTACCCTAAAACCCCCTAACCGCTTAAACAACTTTAATTAAACCCCTACCCTAAACATTATGTAGCGCACTTTCCTCCACCCCCTGGGAGATATGGCAGCTACTGCGTTTGTGGTGCGTTACCTGCGGCTCACAGGAGGCCTGAGCCTCCACTGCTGGGAGCCTGGGGTGTGCCTGAGTCGTCAGTTGATAACGCCTCCACCTTTACGGGATCCTATTATGTGGGATAACCCCGTTACAGGACCCCATGCAATAAAACACACACAGTAAGAGTAACAGTTTTACTACATGCTAAAGAATAGTAGCTATATACAGTCCCACCAACCAGGTCATGCACGGCAGTACCCTTCAATAACCTCCAACGCCAAATCCACTCACATGGGCGAGAGATTTCCCTATGCGTGTCGCAAAGCCTCCCCTCAGGCTGGGTCCATGGTGAGCTTGCGGCTATGCACGTGATGTCACTCGCATTTTAGCTGCATCGATTTGTGTCCTGGGTAGACGTGATGGGGAGGCGTGCTGGGGGCACGGCCATGACATCACTGAGATGGCATACCCTCATTGGGCGAACCACTCACGTGACCTGGCTGTCGAGCCGCAGAATCAAATGTGCCTGTTTCTTCACGCACCGTGCGCCCTACAGCACGGGCGCACGCACACGCGCGGTCTATGGCCGTGATCATTGTCTTAAAGCATTTTGATTGCACCACGCACGCACTCCTCCTCGCAGTCTTGCCGACCATGGATGCGGCCTCAAGTGCTAGGATATGATTGATACCTTCCGAAGAAGTAACTTTTCTTGTAGTACCATGGGTTAATTAACCCTTTAATTACCATAAGGCACTCAAAATGTATTACAATTGAATTTCCTTGGAGACAACATATAATTCAATAAATAAATATTAGTACATTCAATTTAACACAAAAATATGTTACATTTATATGGTGGATTTGACAGAAAAAGGTGAAGGGGTATATCTTGTTTTTATGTTAGACAAGTTTTGATGTTACTCTAAATACAGACAGAATAATAATAATTATCCATATATCTCAATAAGAAGAGATGCACTAAAGACTATACCCCATTGCGTCCTTGATTAATGTTTAATTTTCTGTTTCAAGAGTTTTTCCCTCTTCCAGATGTGCTTTATGGATCATTTTGATTTTGAACATTGTGTTCATTGTACGCTCTGGCCTTCTACAACAAAATGTTCCCATAATTGCACTAACAAGACACTGATGCAATTCCCCATTTCATAACATTTGTCAGAGCATAGCCTCCAGCACTGAACACCGAAATGTAATGGTCGAGGTAATGATGCTTCAAAGAATTTTAAAAAGCTTAAACCAGTTGACCCAATGTACCCTATCACTGGATGATTTCAAATGGTATCAGTTGAAGTGGATACACTATGGGGTAAAGTCTCCAAAATAATCCCTTCATATCTACAGAAGTATCACTTGTGTACACAAAAGGGAACAATTTAGACGAAGTACTGTAAATCAAAGCAGGGGTACTTTATTCCATTTATTTGGCATCTTGTGTGGTACAACAAGCAGAGCATTGTAACACCAGCTGCTTTATGTTTGAGAATTTGACTGTATTGCACATAAGTTATGCATCTGCCCTTGATCCTCAGAGACATGCCATTTGCACAGATTATTTGTAAAATGTTTTACCAGGAAGTAATACATTGAGAGTTATCTCTCGTTTTCAAGTATGTCCTGGGCATAGAGTTAAGATGACAAATAATACATGGTTACAAATACAGTTACATAAGTGAACAGGATATACAGGGTACACATTATATACAAGAAATTGCATGCATACTTAAAGATAATATATATTATAGACGTTTGCAGCAGTTACAGACCAGGTTAAAATGTGAGACAGCTTTAGTTTTGAA
This sequence comes from Ascaphus truei, assembly GCF_040206685.1. NCBI lineage: Eukaryota > Metazoa > Chordata > Amphibia > Anura > Ascaphidae > Ascaphus > Ascaphus truei. The sequence continues at coordinate 400,818,684 of NC_134485.1, read as the reverse complement.
ACAACTTAGATTGGTGGAGGCTGTGAGATGATGGAGAAATACTGTGCAATGATCTGCATTTTCTTTTATCCCATAGAACTCCAAACCATGTGAGACTACATCAGGATTTGCCATCTGGGACTGGTTCTGAGGAGTATCCATGGGGACTGGTTTTTACCTTAAAGCTACTGTTATTGTTCTCTTGCACCAGGGAATTATTCTTTATGTCATATCTTGTCACAAGTTCTGGGAAGACTTGTTATTGTTCATTAGGCTGCCATTCCCATCAGGACTAATTTCACTCCAGTTATTCGGATTAGTTATTGTTTTTCACTAGTACACTAGGCACTATTACCTCATAGGTGGTTCATTATTTTAGGTAGAGCACTTTTTTGTATGCTTCAGTAGTAGTGTTATTTTAGTTTTGAATGTATTAAGAAGTGTGTGTGAAACGGAGCACAACCGCAGCTGGACGAAAAAAAGATGATAAAAGGGTAACTCTCAAGAAAAGCATTTATTGAGCTCACATAGATTGCTTACAGATTAAAACACGCACCATCCGCTGAATGTATTAAGAAATATTGCATTATAAGGCTGTAATATATGTTCATGCTGCTGCTTTGGTTATTTTGCTGGTAGCAGCACTACTGTATGTTTTTAATTAACATTACACTGCTATATATTGTATTTTGCTGGTTGAAACCCCCGAATAATCTGTCATGCATTGCAAATCAACGTGTTGCAGGCACTATAGCTCAATGAAGAAGGGTTAAAATCCAAAACATCTATCCGATGGCAGTTATAGGCAATGGAGAAAAATAGTACAAGTAGTTTGCTGCCATTAGCAGTTTGACCTTGATCAGGAAAACAATTAAAAAAATATGATACTGTATGTATAACTGG